>NC_142011.1:171121591-171272208 GCF_049901735.1 Notechis scutatus
CTTCTAGAAATTTGAGAAAACCAGAAAGAAGTATGAGTGATGACATGGATAACCAAAGGTACTATAAAATAAAACATTTGATCTATTATGTTTATTTATTTTCATTTATTTATATCTCACCTTTATTATTTTTATAAAAAGGTGGTGAACATATCTAATACTCCTTCCTCCTCCTATTCTTCCCACAACAATAACCCTGTGAGGTGGGTTGGGGTGAGAAAGAATGACTGACCCAAAGCTGGCTTTATGCCTAAACTGGATTAGAAGTCACAATATCTGGGTTTCTAGCCTCATGCCATAATCATTACACCAAACTGGCTCTGTAATAGTAATTACGTGGTTTATTTCTCTTCATTTCTTAACATTGCCTTAATATGTTCTATGAGAATGGAATGCATTTTTTTATTTTTAGGGCTTCAAATTTGAAAGCAAATGGGATGCTTTCAGAGAGGACAGTGATATTCCTCTTGTCTGGAATATCTTAAAGTCCTTCCAGGTGGTCTGTGAGAATAGGTGGCATAGTAGTTAGAATGCAGTATTGCAGGCTAACTTGCTGCTCACTTCCAGGAGTTCAATTCTGAGCAGCTCAAGGGTGACTCAGCCTTCCATCCTTCCAAGGCTGGTAAAATTAGGACCCAGATTGTTGGGGGCAATATGCTGACTCTGTAAACTGTTTAGAGAAGGTTGTAAAGCATTATGAAGTGGTATATAAGTCTAAGTGCTATTGCTGTTGCTGTAGCAATTTTCCCAGATTGTGCAACTGTGCTCTACAACTACCATATGATACCTGAAAAAGTTGTGCTTGGTTTAAAGAGTTGCAGATGTTATGTGTGCATCCCAGCCAACTTTGAAGCATTTTTTTTGCCTTAGAATCAAAAGCATTACATAGTTCTATAGCTTTCTTTGCTAGTGAGAAATATGATAGGATTGTCGAATCTTCATTCTTTCACTGTATATCTTTAATATAAAATTTATATCTCAACTAGAATAAATACATCTCAGTACAATTCCTCTCTCACCACCATTTTGCCAGTGGGTTCTTTTTCCAGTTAAAATAATGTATATGAAATATAGTCATGGCCCTGAATTTTAAAAAATGTATTCAGCTTTAGCCTATCTTCTCCTAATTCTCGAAGCTTTGGGAGCCTAGCAGGAATGCTGTAGAATGAGACAGTGAGAAACTGCTGTGGGCAAGGCTTCTTTTTGCCGATATTGTAGCTATTATATTATGGAGAATGAGAGAACTAGGAGCTCATAGAAGTAGAGTATTTTTAGGATCTTTGATTGCAAAATCCCTTGATTTTAAGTATTTTAACTACTTCAATATCTTAATCCAGTTTTGTTGGAAAGCTGACTTTCTATTTAAAAGTTTTGACTAATACTATTGTTCTTTTTTTTAAAAAAAGATTTTACTCAGGTGATACAGAATACAGAATTGTTGAGTCATCTGACAATATGTCCTCCAGTAAAATAGTTGATGAACTTTTCAAAGAAGCAAGAGAACATGGGGCAGTTCCTTTAGATGAAGTATCAAGAGCTTCAGGAGACGGCCACAAGGCTAAAGTGAGTATATATAGTTTTCTAGAACATTTATTTTAATGCAAAAATGATCATGTTGAGATTTGATTCATCTTAAATTGTACTTGAAAAGCTAGGAATTTTGGTAAATATTTCTAAGAACAAGAATGGTGGTAAAGTTACTGAAGAAATTATCTCTGCTTTTAATGTTTCTTTAAACTTTAAAAGGAATAAATAACGGCATATATATTAGTTAATAATAATGAAGAACTCATTCATAAATTGTATATAAGTTGATGTTAAAGTAAGTAGTTTAACTATAACACAGATCTCTATTTTAAATATTTTATCAGTCATTTTCTGGAGGTGGATACAGATTGGGAGACTCTGCTCGGAAGCATTCTGAATATATATATGGAGAAAATCAGTATGGGCAAGATGTAAGTAAAAGTATGGTAAATAAAATTCTCTATTAAAAGAGAAGCAATATGATTCTTCCAAAATAGACTTTACTTTAAGTTGCACATACATACAAAAACATAAACTCTGTGATTACTAGATACGTTTCTAATTTTGTTAAATGTATTTGTGCTTCTGTGTTCTGTATTAGAGAAGTGAAGACTTTAAAATGAATGTGATACTCATAAAAAGAAAGCATAGAAAAATGTATTCTTCTAAATAAGTGTACCTGACTACATGTTTTAGTTAGAATCTTGGTTCTAGGTTGATACTTAAGATGTTTATTCTCCCCATCTCTCTCTGCCTGATCAAGAAGATCAGAAGATCAAGTTTCCTTTGTTTGCCATGGGACAGGTAGTTCCTTTTCTGGATGCCTTTGGCTGAATTGAGAATATGGTTTTCTGAATGAATAGTGCTGGGAAAGTGGTGTTTTAACACTGATAATATTTTATTTTATATTCCATAAAATAAAACGTAGTGTGAAGACTCATTGTCTTGAATTTAGATAAATTAGGTAGATAACCTTTTAAAATATTGAATAGCTTATTTATATTTTACTGATTTGATTTCCTACAACAAGGAAGAAATACTTTATGGTTATACTTACATTTAATGTGTGCCTGAAGAATAGCTATGGCAATACAGAGGCCTGCTGTGCTGTATTAGCAAGTTCTGCTCTAGGCTCTTCAGCACTAATTAATGGTCCCTAAATATAGCATGAATTCATATATAAATGTTATAGTGCACTAAGGTTGGATTCAGTCTCCCACCTGTCCAGGTAGACCTAGTTAAGTTAAATGCTAGGACTAGCAGAAGGGAGTGGCATGATTCATCGCAGAGGACAGTGGGCCATGAGTCCCCTGTAGTCTTCCTACATTAAAAGAATCTCTTGTGCAGAACAAAGTAGAAGCTATTGTTCCTAGTATTGTAGGACGGACAGTAGCTTGTCAAACTAGTACTTTTTCCAATTGGATAAGACGTACACTAAAAATCTATCCAGAGCTATCTAGTTAGGAAATAGATGATGCATTAAAAAGCAGAAGGGTGGCTAACATCGTAAGGGAGCACATTTTACTATAAATATGTGCTCTAGTTTGGCAAGCTGCAACTTCTGCATTTCTGTATATTGCAACTTCTGCATTTCCAGCTATTTGTTTCCCAATATTTAGAAAGATTCTGAATTGAAACTATTGTACAGTTTTAAAGGATTCAGATATCATTTTAAATTAAGTGCTATAATACTGAAAAACAGACCAATATGTATTGGTAAAAACAATCTATGTCTTCAAAAATCATATTTTATAAATCATTATTATGATTTATCAATAGGTTGAGATCTTGCTTAAATTGTGGAGGAATGGCTTCAGCTTAGATGATGGAGAGCTGAGATCCTACACAGATCCAGTGAATGCTCAGTTTCTTGAATCTGTTAAAAGAGGGTAGGTTTATAATATTAGTGAGTACAATGATACGTTGGTATACATTTTCATTGCCTTGATATTTTTGTAGAGTTTCTATTCATTGAGTAGGAGATCATGCTTTTTATTCTTCAGGATAGAAAAAATGCTAGATTTGCCAATGAAACTGAGATTCAGTACATGCTCTGTCACAAGAAAGTCAGATGAAATTCTGAGAGTAAAATGTAAAGAATTACTTTTGCTGAATCAAAAGTATTTCCCCCCAAAACAATCCAAATGTGTTAAATGAAGTTGGGAGGACAATGTCGAAAACTACCATAAAGTCCCATTTAAATTAAATTAATTCATAGTCATTGTCTATTTTTGAACATTGAAGGGGTACATATAGTGTTTGTGATTCTATTTTCCCCACAACCACCCTGTGTGATCAATTGGACTGAGAGAAAGTGACAGCCTAAAGTCCTCTATCCTGTTCTCATGCTTAAGAGTGAACTATAACTTACAGTTTCTCTGTTTCCAGTTCAGCATCTTAAGCACTACATCAAGATATTTTTGCCACATGCTTTAGGATAACTGGAGAAATATTTAAGAGAGCTTCGAGATACAGCAAGAATTTGCCCTTTGCAAAAAGAAGCTTGACTAAGTAAAAAACAAAAAGCTAAGATAAACGCAATAGATGTCAAAAAAGCTTGATTTGAAACATGTCTTTTATAAAAACCTTCTGCTTACCTACCTAAAAAAATTAAATACAAAAGTAGCACTACAATCTTAATTAATTGATTATCTCTATTCTTAAGAGAATCAAACAAATTTTTTACAGAGTTTCTGTGGGGAAAGGGATTTCATTTTTGGAGCACCAATCCAGTAATGTCAAGTGGGCTGTTCTAATTAATATGAAGGTTCAAAGAGATGGATAAACATTTAAGATCAGGGAAATCATAAATATGTAAGAAAGAAAAAGTTATTTGCAAGCAATTAGTACTTCTTTGATTTCCAAAGCAAATAAACAGATGATAATTACTAAAGAATTATGTTTCCTATATTTGACCTGTGCGATTCATGTTTGTTTGATTTACGAAAATATCTTGATAGAGTACTTATTACAAATATTTCAAAAATATGTTTTTTGTTTCAAAGAGCAGTTAGATCTAGAATAGCACATTAAACTCCAATCTATGTTCAGCATGAAATACAGGAGTTGTAATTAAGCATATCTGCTGACACAAGTGAAAGACATCATATCAGAAAAGACTGCTCTCTCAAATCCTCCAGATCTTTTGATGTTCTTTCCAATTTAATGGCATATTGGAAATAAATTATGTAAATAAATTATGTAAAACCTTTGTCAGAGAATATATTGAGTGTGGTGAGATAAGCAAACCACAGAAAGACCGAATTCTAAAATAGGCTGGATCTAGCAAAGAATTGAAGAAGAAAACATTCCAGAAAAAAAATACATACAGGAGAGCAGCTTGGAATGCTGCAGTGGTTTCTTCTTAACCCCGCAGGACAGAACTGCTATGAAGGGATAGAAAGAATTCCAGAAGTCCTGCCCTACCAGGTTTCCATAGGCACCCTATCCTGTCCTTCTCAGTGCACCTAGACCCAGGTACACAAACACATATAACATAAAACAAGAATAGGAGCTTACTTAAACAAAAATTCAACACGTTTAAAGACACCCTGATATATCTCAGAAAGAAAATGTACACACGTCAATAAACATACAGAAACAATGAATGGAGGGAGTGTAAACACATATTCCAGATGCACATGTGCACGCACAGACACATAAACATACACCCATACAGAGGCAACATATGTCCACCTATCTATGGAGAAAACCGCATGATAGATTATTAGACACAGCATGTTGGAAGATTAGAATTATAGGGATACAACACAATAGAGAAGAAAAAAGGTATTTCCTATGGGTCTCATTGTTAAAGAGATTAGAAACAATTCCAGACAATGTGATCACCTATCTTACGGTCTAACTTCATGCATTTTGAAAGCGTCGTATTGATAATTTTACTTTAATCTACTTGTCATTTGTAGAAATCAGCTTTTCCTTTGGTGTTTCTAAGACTTATTAATAGTTTTTTGTAATGATGCTGAGCCAAGATAGTAATTTCTGGTGGGTAGCAAAGTTTAGGTAGGTATACATTGCATTTAATGACAGGCAAAGGTGGTGGTAGTAAAAGAAGAAAGAGGAGAGACGTTTGATGCCATTGAAGCCGTTGCTGGATATTAAGGATGTTGGTAGTAGTAGTGGTGGAAACATGAACAATTGGAGCTCCAGAACAATTGGCAAGAAGCAGCCTTGTGGGAAGTAGACTCCTAGAATATTGTGATAGTAATTAAAGTCAGTATGGAAGCCATAGATGACACTGGAAATGGAGGTGACTAACTCGATAGGGAGACCAATTGCTTGGCCGCAGCAGCAGAGCTGCTAATCAGCTGTTGAATTGTATTATGTGCTTGTCTGGAGAGGCTGCTAGGCAATGAGATGTTGGATGCTGGTGATGGTAAGTGCTTTCTCAGTGGTTAGAGTTTATGTAACAGCAGCAGTGGCATCTGACTGCACATTAGTGGTGGTACCAACCTGGGTACAATTGGACCAATGTGTTGAAGGACCAAGGTAACCCTTGGCGTGTGGGAATGGGCTGAAGGCCAAGTTGAGTGCTAGTCTGTTTCCTATGGTTTCTGCAGAATCCACTACACTGGGCAACCATAATCTCTCTTCATGTATTATCAGGACCTCAGAGAAGTAGATTATCAGCTGTCTGCTCTAATTGTTCAGAGTGCCTCATAAGTACTCTTTTAACATCTGAATGAGCCCATTGAGTGAGGATAGTACAAGTCATCCATAAGCATGCTGAAGATAACCAGTTATATATCTCAATCCATCATGGATGCTGAGATTTTATCTTGGTGCCTGGATGCTGTGGGCTTCTGGACCAGGAAGAATAGGCTTAGAATCAACTATTGTAATAACAAGGGCTGTAGATTTTGGGTTCATCTGCCCATGGCAAATCTTGGAATCTTTCTAGATTCATTGCTTATGCTCAAAGAACAGATAGCAGTTATGCCTTCGAGGGCCTTTTCACAAACCCGTCTTGTGTATTAATTACGCCATTTTCTGGATCAGAAAACCATACTTATGCTGACACAGCCTTGGCACATTTCACTGGATCACTGCAATATGTTTTACTTGGAGCTGCTCTTGAAGGCCACTTGAAAGCAACAGGGGTCTAACATGCAGTAGTGAGAGTACTTATAGGTATACATTAATATACATGTAACCATGCACTAGTTGCCCAGTAAGCTTAAAGATGCTGTTTGTGAGCGATAAAGCTTTTCATGGCACAGAAACTGGCTATTTGCAGGATTGCCTGTCTCTAATTATGCTTCCTATCCAGTAAGTCTGACAGCGTTGGCATCCTCTCTGTATTGTCACTCAAGCAGTGTCATTTGGCAGAACCAAGAGCATTTCCTTCATGATCCGAATACTGCTGACCCTGTCTACCTTTCAAAAGACTAAAGATCTTGATCTTCCTCCAGACATTAATTGTGTATACCATTATGAGTCACATGCCAAGTGGGCAGCCATATAAATTAATAAATAAGAAACAGTTTGCTCTATTCTACAGAATATATATTCAGTGACCATACTGCAGTATAATAAAGGATAGTCCTTTATTTCAGAAATCTGTCCTTTAGACTTATTTATTTGTCAAAAATTCAACTTTCGTCCTTTATTTTGGTCATTTAATTTTTACTGTACTAATGATACCCATTAATGCACAGCCTTTAACATTTATGTGAAAAATATGGAAATGGGATTGTCTTTTTAAAATAAATTTATATATATATATATATATATAAATATATATATAAATATATATATATATAAATATATAAATATAAATAAATAAATAAATGGTTTGATTTTATATAATTTTATTAGAATACATGTTTTATAAAGATTTTCTTGGTTATTCTTTAACAGCCTCTTTCAGATTTGCCTGTTTGTCAGGTTCGTCCTTTATTTTTTGCAAAAAAATATGATCACCTTAAATACATGCAAGGCTATAGAGAACTGTCTATCTGTTGAGTAGCATTTGTTGATATAATATTAAAGACGCGGTTGGGAAAAAGCCAAATCACTTTTAACATTTTACTGTTCGGCTTAGTTTATAGATTTCCTCATAAAATAAACTATTGTTGTTCTTTTTTCTGCTGTTAAGAGAGATTCCTGCTGAACTTCAACGACTAGTGCATGGAGGTCAAGTTAATTTAGATATGGAAGATCATCAAGAGCAGGAATATATAAGACCGAGACTGAAGTTCAAAGCTTTCAGTGGAGAAGGTCAGAAACTTGGAAGGTTAGTTTCTTCATTTAAAAAGAAATCATACTGAACTGTTATTAATTACAATTGAAAGTAGGGGAACATGAGACAACATAATCTCAATTAAAACCAGAATCCAAGAACACCGGCTGGCAGTCAAACACCACAATCCCAAATCATTAATCTCTACCTACACCAACACCAAACAGCACCAGTTCAATTGGAGCAACACAAAAATCATCAGCCATACTATCACCTACCATGCTTGTAGTTCATCAAAGCCTGGCTCCATAAGCAATTTCACCAACAGACACACTGACCTACAACCAGCCTATGAATCCCTCAGAAAAAAAATCAACCACACAGCCAACTAGAAACAGCACCGACCCTCAACCAAGGTATGCAACCCAGCCTGCTTACAATCTTTATGAACTGTTGCCTTCTGGCAGAAGTTACAGAACAATTAAAATTCGTACCACACGTTTTCTGAATAGTTTTTATCCCAGAGCTATAATTGCACTTAATAATGAATTTAAGGACCACCATCAGTGAGCTGTTGGACAGTATTACTTGATCTGTTGTGTGGATGCTTGTGTGTTTTTAGGAGGCGTGGAATTTTGGCAGGTGGGGAGGTGTTTGGGGATTGTCATGTGTGTGTGCATGTTGAGTCTGGTGTCTGGGAGTTATGTGAATTTTGTTGTATGTATACTGTGCATATACATACAATGACAATAAAGAATTCATTTCAATCCTCCCACCAGCATTTTACTTCCCAATGACGCTGACCTGATGTAATCTCCTTATCACAAGACCCATCACAAGACTCATTGATGACTCACAAGACCCTTGACACACCCACACCTGAAGTCCTTATAAACAGAAAAACACTGATATCCCCTAAACTCTACTGAAGATGTTACTTAGCCTGGTAATGAAACTTTTGTAAATCAACCCACAAGCTCAGAGAACAAACCCTCATCCTACACCCAAGTTACAGATATTTGCCACTATTGCAAAGGAGTTTAGAGTATTGTGGTCTGGGATTTCTAGGAGTTGCATCACTGATACATTTAAAGGTACTGTATTGGGGAAGAATGTTGCTTTTTGCATTTTTTTTCTCATGCCTTCAAATGAGTCTTCACACCCAATGTTTGCCTGGACAATTCACTGCAGTTTTCTTGGCAAGATTTTTTTGGAAGTGGTTTGCCATTGTGTGTTACATAAGGCTGGGAGATAGTAAATGGCCCAAGCTACTTCATGCTAAGGCAGTCTTCCAGTTTCTAGGCTCAATGTTAATGTCTACTTAAATTATTAAATATGGAACAAATAATATCAAGAACTTATCTCAAAGTTAAAATAAAAATAGCAGCTAAGTATAGTTCCTTAAATTGTTAGTGCCATGAAATGATCAAATTTTTTACATATATTTTATTAGAATTTCAAGACACGTCAAACCAATTAGTTGAGTGTTTATAAACAAACAGATGAGAACTAAATATTCAATCAAGGCAATTCTACTCAAGGGTTTTTCCCAGAAGAGTAAAACTGCAAAGACTGTGTTTGCAATCTGCAAAATATTTTTATTCCTGCAAAAGTCATGTTCTTTAAATTAAGTATGCAAGAGTACAAATTTTTATTCATAATATTTCAATAGTTTACTACAAGGAATAAGCAACGTAGTGCCCTCCAAATTTTCTTGATTTCAAAATTATCAGAAAAAAATGATTGTGGTAATTCGGAAAAAGCTTTAATGCAAAGCAACTGATGAGTATCAGATTACCTATGTCTGGACTATATAATTAGCTTTGTTAAAATATATGTGATATTTAAATTGAAGGAAATTACTTAAAATGCATTTATTACAGCAAAAGTTTTTATTTGCAACTAAGAGCCATTGCTTAACCTCTTCCAGATAAATGTTCAATTACTCTTTTAGCTGCCTTTCAGTTATTACATATATCTTTTTATTCTTTTCAAGCCAGCAGAATGGCTTTGAAAGGGGACATAGGGCTTTGTCTGTCTGAAACTAAGCAGAAAGACACAAAGTTTAATATCGGGAAAGGTCAGCTAAAGAAAAATTAACTTTGAAAATAAGATGTTTGGAATGCTGCTGGCTGTTTCATTCTTGAACACTATGCAGGTAGCCGTCGACTTACAGTCATAATGGAGCCTGCCAGATATGGTCATAAATTGTGATGAACATAAAGTAGGTCATCACATGACCTTAAGACCTTTTATCTTCAGTGATCATTAAGTGAACTCCGCAGTTGTTTAGTAAACCCATTGTGCACTATAGAGCATTTTTATCAGAATCTGGAAGTAAACACCATATTCAGTAAAAACTTCATATATCACCCTCATGTGCCCAGGGACACTGTAGACAGGCAATTAAATTCCAACAACTTGGTCATTTGACTGAGGGTGCCATCAAAACTTTAGAACCAAGTTGTACGTACCTTTGGGAGTGTCTGTCATAACTTTGGGAATGTGTCATAACTTTGAATGTTTGTTGCAGTAAGTGACCAGTCGTAAAGCGAGGACTATATGCTTCTGATCACATGACCAAGATCAAACATGCTAATAAAAGATTGGAAAGAATTCCAGAATCGTGTCCTGTATCTTTTCGCTACCTTGTTTTATTTTCTTTCAGCCTTACTCCTGAGATTGTTAGCACACCTTCATCTCCAGAAGAAGAAAACAAACCTTTTCTTGATGCCACTGTTCCAATAGATGCCACTGTACCAACAACGAAGATCCAGATTCGTCTAGCCGATGGCAGTCGTTTAATACAAAGATTTAATCAAACACATAGGTAAGTAAGATAAGTTTCCTGCATTGTAAGATCTTGGAACTGAATAGACAGTCTCCAAAATTCCTTCCAATCTTCCATTGTTAGTATGGTAGCATGCTGATCCAACAACTAAATTGTAAACCTTATTCATGCCAACAGGATTACGGATATACGAAATTTTATTGTCCAATCTCGTCCTTTGTTTGCCACAACTGACTTTGTTCTTCTGACTACATTTCCACATAAAGAACTTACAGATGAAAGCCTGACATTACAAGAATCAGATATATTGAATACCGTGATATTACAACAGCTAAAATAAATGTAAAGCCTATCAGTGCAAGATACGTTCTGGGAATACATAATGTTGCATGTTGATTTGCAAGGTTGCTTCAAATAAATGAAGAAAAGACCAAAAGAATTCCCTCGTTTTCCAGTTAAATATAGCAACTGACTTTTAAACCTGTTCAGTCTTCCAGTAACAATTTATTCAAATTGCAGGTCAAAAATATTTGTTAAACAAATGTTGAATTTGTATTCTTCCTAGTTCAACTTTTGTGAATTCAAGTACTTTTATGGAAGTGGGGGAACAAGGAGAGAAAGAAAAAGACAGAACAGGCATACGAATGTACATTTGATATTTATAGGAATACAGTGAGGGGGATTGTGTGTGTATAGCATGGGATTCATTTTCTGTAAAACCTGAACTATAGAAGAACTTTTCACTGTATCAGCAATTGAGAACTTTAGTTTCTTAGTCCCATTTGTCACTTAGAAATATTTTGTTCATAGAATGATGTCTTTCACTTAACTAACATGATTTTAACACAATCTCTGTGTTGTGCTACGAGTTAGTTTGCTCTGTCATTCCCTTTTAATATCAGTTATTATTAACTTTTAAGTGCCAGGTTGCAAAACAGGTGCAAAGTATTTTTTTACTTTTATTCTGTAAACTGGTTTCCTGTTACCAAATGTGAACTCTAACTTTTATGACTAAAGAGATAAATATAATAAAATAATATGTATGATTTTTAAAGTCTGGTTTAAGAGGGAAATAGTGTGCTGTGTCCTATTAAATAGGTAATTGAGAACCAATTAATAAAGTCACTTTGCAATATCACTTTTACACCTGGATTTGGATAGCAGTGAGTATGTAGCTTCCGCCACTGGAAATTATTACAGAGGTATGATCATTGAACTTTGGATATTACAAAGCATTTCTACTCCAGGTTAATTTGTATGGCTAGTTGCTTTTCCAAGCCATTTTCCAAAAAAAAACAAATTTTGATTTTGCAAACTTCATAAATCCAAATTAAAGATTTTAGTGGTGTGCCAAATTTCACTTGAACTTCTGGTTATGCTCTGTTGTAAATAATAAAGAATAAAATGTGCAACACAGGATGTACAGATCATCTTGGAATGTTATCCACAGGTGTAGAACACTGGATTAAGATTCCACATGTAGCATTTTAAAGTATAGCATCAATTGATATAAGGAAAAGAATAGAAAGAACTATTTAAAAAAAAAAAGCGCCCACATATGTTTGCTTAACAAGGCACAGCAAAATTTATTAACACAAGATTGTATGTACAAATTCCATTGTTCCCCAAAAGCACTTGACTATAAAAATGTCTGAAGTGTAAGATGACGTGATAATAACATCACACTGTATTTAACTGTATTGCACTTGTATCTTCTAATCACAATATATGAATCTTGTGAATAGATGGTTTATAGTATTATATCAATAATTATTTGACCAGCATAGTTTTGTTTAAAATAATAAAAGTGTTATCCATTGTTAAGGATTTTTATTGGCAGCTTTTCAGAAGGCCTACTGAAATTATACAGCTTATTCCTCAGCCAAGATATTTTTTATTCCTTTTTAAGCTAAGTTTATGAAAATATATTCATAGATTTGAACATCTCTATAGTATTTTTTGTCTTCAATTTTCTGCCCAGAAATCCAAGCCTATCACGAAGGGAAGTTGCCTTTAAGTATAGGATATAATGCTTGAGTGTAAATTTTAAGTAGGGTTAGCTCCAGATTTCTACAACTCGATTTGTAATTGGTACAGACTACTTTAGTTTTCAAAGACATAATTTTAAAAAGTGAAAAAATGTTGAAAGGAAAGCAAGATTTTGAAAGTATAATATGTGCATGATTAAACTAAAAATAAATTACCATTATGGTGTAATTAATAAAGAACATGTTTAAATGACAATGCTTCTGTATATTTTTCATGTTTAATTTGAAAAACAGAATTGTTCATTCTGCTCCTGCCTTAAATCTGAGCATCAAAGAAGTTAATTCATAAGACAATTACAACTTTCAACTGATTTTGAGGACAATTCATAATAAATTGCCATTTTTAAACTGTCCAACTGACTTGCAGTAAATATGAAAAGCAAGAAGAAAATGTTAAAAAAAGGCCCATTGCTTCATATATGAAAATGTGATATATTTTCAATTTCAATATAAGATTGTTATATACATCTGTTTTGCCATTGCATTTCCCTATTAATGAAACAGCTGATACAAGGAAAATATTATGAAGTAAATTAGATATCCTCAAATTCTCACTGGACTATAGTTATTTTATTTTGAGCTAAGCTCGAATTGATTCAGTCCATCAGTTAATCATAAATTTGAAATGATCCCATTCACAATAATGGAAAAAGATTGGTTTATATTTAGGTACTCTGCTTTATCTCATGTCTAGTTTATAACCATAATAAATAGTAAACCTATCCAACATGGAAGCTGTTTCAACCTTTAGTCCATGTGAATGTATATAAGATATTTATCACACTGTTGTGTAATATGAGATAATGTAGACTACATTGGGTATTACAGCTTGAGCTTTTATTGTCAGAGACAAAGTTCAATGATTCTGCTCTCTGGAAATGTGCATACCAGACTTCTCTCATCTTCTCTATAATTGGGGCCACACCAAAATCTTGTCGAATGCAAGAAATAAAATATATATTGCAAAAAATAAAGTATATATTCTAAAAAAAGATTCAAGGATTAAAAGGCCACGATGAGCAAAAAGGATTCCTCTGTAGAGGAGACTGCCTATTCCACTCTGCATAATCCTTTTTTTCTGCTTCTCTTCCTTTCAAAGCCAGTGAAGGGAAAGAATAATTTGGCCCAAGTGCATATGGCACTGAGCAAGGATGCTGCAGTACAGGCATTCATATAAACATGCACCTTTTTACACTGGTACAGTTTATTTTCCTTCCTTCTAGCAATCTTGAAGCACTTCTGATGCTTGATAAAAGTTAAAGTTGCTGCCCCCATTCCCCCCACCTCTATTTGCCTGCTTCCCTCTCTTTACTAGTGTTACCACTGATGGAAAGTTTTTTTGGAGGCCAGTACCCATAAAGTCCCATTGTTTACTTTTATATTGAGAGGTCTCTTATGTTTGGGCCAATCATCATCTTTCAGTGTATCTCACAAAGTTGCAGGAGATATAGTACGGTAGTGCAGAGAAAACTGAGGTGACTTGACTTGAGCTCTTCTAAGAATAGAAAAGCTTTTTATAAAAAATAATATACCTATTCAGTGGAAAGAAAATATCTCTGAACTTGAGATAATTTCTCCCTGAGAAAAAAAAGGGTAGATAAATGCAGACAAATATCCTTTACATTCAACCATATTAGCATAAAGTTGCCAATTCCATCTGAGTATAATCCAGATGGTTATTTATTTGTTAATAACTGTTGATTCATTTTTGTCAATTTGTCAACTTGGAGAAGGGGATTAGATAAACTTAAATTGTACCAAACTACTTGTGTTAGCTTCATTAGGAAGACCAGACCACGAAATAAACTCTACTAGGTATGTACAACTAAAATTGAGATTGACTGTAACCACAGAGGCTTTTATATTTATTTATATACCAAAATATGATTTTGCTGCACCTCCTTTTTATAGACCAATAAATTATTTACTTCCAAACATTATCTGGACATTCTGGATTTTAAAAAAATAGTCATTGTCACTTTGGCACTGGAATCTGCATGTCTCCATCAAGGTCATCTTCCTAACTCTACAGCCCAACCCTGTTTGAAACAGTCTTTACTGGAATGGCCAATTTAAATCTTACATATCATTGGATGACTTGGAAAAGATACAGTAAATTAACTGTTTCTGAGGATACTAGACATTGTATATGTCCATAACCTTGGCTTCCTTCAGCCAAAAAACATCTTGCATAAGACCACAAGAGATGGGATTGACGAGTTCTGCAACTCCAATTGTCAACATCTTTCTCATAAGAAAAAAGCAGGTCTGGCTGATTCTTACGTTCTAAAAATACAAGTGGAATTGACCTACATCAATAACACTTTGTGCATTTCACGGACCAACACTTAAAATTGTCAGAAGATTATTTACAGGGTTTTTCAGTCTCTTTCTCCTATTCATTTATGATTAGAACAAGATTTCTGTAATATACTGGATTATCCTTGTGCCAAAAGTAGGACATTCTTAAGAAACTCAGTCACAAACAGAACATTCACTTAATGTTCATATTATAGCAATGCCTTTTTATATTGATTTTTGTCCACTAACATCAATGGCTCAGTACACTGGATTATAGTTTCAGATACCAAACCACCTTTATTAGTCTGTAATATGGAACATACAAAAATTCTCCTAATCGTTCCAAAATTAAGTTTTTTTGCGGACAAGTTCTTTGAATTTGTTTTTGAATTTTAACTATTATAAACAAACTGCTAGTGGAAATCCAACATTGAAAGGGCTTCAAAATGATTCTATTGTGCAATAATTTTGCCACAGCTGCTTTTTGGAAGATTTTCAAAACCAGAGGGTCACCTTTTTTGTTGCTGTTGCAAACAATGTTACTATTTTAGTGGGATTTTTCTTAAAATTTCCTTCAGTTTACTTAAGTGACAGTTCCTATTGCTATGCCAAGGACCTAAAACAGTTCTTTTTTCAAGGTAAGTAAGAGAAAAATCTAAAACAGGAAATAAATAATTCTGAGATCCTTTATAGTCCAATCTAATGGAGTTGCAAAAGGTACAGGACAGCTACATTGATTAATGGTAGCCTTCTACTCTTAGCCTAATAGATAAAGGAGACTTAAAATATTTACACTGACTAATGTATTCTCTCTGCATTGAGAACTTCTGGACATAAGATGACAGATATTTTTCAAATCAAATGAACATTAATAGAAGAGAATATTTGTACAGGTAGTCCTCAACTTACAATGGTTCACTTAATGACCATTCAACGTTACAATGGCACTGGAAAAGGTGACAGGACCATTTTTCCACAGTTACCACTTCCAGCCTCCCCATGATCATGTGATCAAAATTCAGATGCTTGGCAACTGGTTCATATTTACGACAGTTGCTGTGTCTTGGGGTCATGTGATCACTTTTTGAGATCTTCTGACAAAGTCAGAAGAAGTCAGATTCCCCGGTTACTAACTTAACCACTTCAGTGATTCACTTAACAACTGTAGCCAGAAATGTCTTTAAAATGGGGTAAAACTCACTTAACAAATATCTCACTTAACAACATAAATTTTGGGTTCAATTGTCATAAGTTGAAGACTACCTCAGTGGTGGGATTCAATTTTTTTTACTACCGATTCTGTGGGCGTGGCAGGGGAAGGATACTGTAAAATCTCCAATCAGAGGTGGTATTTGCCAGTTCTCCAAACTACTCAAAATTTCCGCTACCAGAATTGGTCAGAACCTGCTGAATACCACCTCTGGACTACCTGTAGTTTAGGATTGAACTGTGGCATATTTGATGCTCTCTGAGCTTGGGTGTTTTCTTGCAGTCATTTCATGACCTAACTATTGTAGGTTACATTATTAAAGCTAGAAAGGACTGATGTTTATTCTCTGAGAAAGAACTCAGAGACCACCAAGGACTCAATAAATGAATGTTCTTATAAAATAATATACATCTTTTAATATCAAAAAATTAAAATTGAGGCTGGAAAAATAATCTATTTTTTGATTTAAAAATACATTAGAAATATCAAATATGTTTCCTTTGAATGAATACAGTAATTTCCCCCTTAAAAATACCATTTCAGATATAACTTGCAAGAGGCTTCAGGCAAGGCTTCAGGAATCATGCTGGTGCATCTTTTGATTTCAATATTGTTGAGCAATATTGTTGTCTGAAATTTCCTCACTTCCTCAATATATTTATTGTTTATACCTCAACTGATTAAAATAATCAAGGTCTTTATATTGATTTAATGCAATGTGTCTAGTTTGGTGATGTTTCCCAGTATTTGATGGAGGGAGGGGGGGTAATCACTTCAATTGTCCAAAGGTTCAAGGCATATTTTGCTGTATTAGAGATTAAAAATACCTATTATATCAAAAATCCTTGACTAATGCTGGTCAAGGCTATATACTCAAGGCTGAACACTTAAGGCTAAGTGCTTATCAAATAATCACTGTGTTACATGCAGTTTTATCTAGGATGCTGTAAAAAAAATTACCACATGTATTTCTGTTAGTTAGAGACTATTGCCTTAGGCTCAAGCTACATTGACACGCAGCTAGTCTCTCTGTTTCAGTTGTCCATTCACAGAGAATTTGGAATTAGGGGAAAGAGCATTCTACCTATACCTCTTATGCCACTAAATTATGGAATTCTTTGCTATTAGACATCATGATGGCTACAGTTCTAAACTGTTTTCAAAGGACACTACTCAAATTTAGTTGGGTTACTAACAGCTCTTAGTCTTCATGTGCATTTGCCACTCCTGAATCTAATTTGAATATTTGAATATCAACTGCTAGGGTACAGAGTGGTATTCAGCAGGTTCTGACTAGTTCTGGAGAACTGGTAGTGGAAATTTTGAGTAGTTCGGAGAACCGGCAAATACCACCTCTGACTGGAGATTTTACAGTATCCTTCTCTTGACATCAAGGGAACAGAACCAAGCCACAGAACTGGTAGTAAAAAAAGTTGAATCCCACCACTGCTAGGAGTAATAGTAGAAACAACTATATTACTCCTGTCCTTGCTGGTAAGTTTCCTAAATGGAGCACTCACATAAAAAAACAGGTAGAATTTTGATTGCGCCATCTTTCAGGACCAGCTCCTTGCCTAACCTATGGTCACAAGCCACAGTCATCCCCATCTTCAAAAAGGGAGACCCAAGCCTAGTTGAAAATTACAGACCAATCTCCTTATGCTGCGTCACTGGTAAAGTCATGGAATCAATTATTAACCAATCCATCATCCTCCACTTAGAGATAAACAACCTACTCTCCAATAAACAATTTGGTTTCAGAAAAAACTATCCTGTAATCTGCAACTCTTACACTGCAAAAACATATGGACGACACAACTCGACCAGGCAAAGCAATAGACGCAATCTACATAGACTTCTGTAAAGCCTTTGATTCAGTGGTACACGACAAACTACTCCTAAAAATAAAATCCTATGGTATCTCTGGACAACTGAATAACTGGATAGAAGCATTCCTGGCAAACAGACAACAAATGGTCAAAATTGGGAGCGTCCTATCAAATTCTGTACCTGTCAATAGTGGTGTCCCCCAAGGCAGTGTTCTAGGACCAACTCTCTTCATACTCTACATAAATGACCTCTGTGATCATATTAAGAGCAATTGCGTTCTTTTCGCTGATGATGTAAAGCTGTTCAATACCACAGACAATACTGCTACCCTACAAAAAGATCTTGACTATGTATCAGAATGGTCAAACAAATGGCAACTTCAAATCTCAACAAATAAATGCTCTGTCTTACATATTGGCAAAAAAAATCAGAAAATAAAATACAAGCTGAATAGTCAAGATCTTGTTGATGACCCAAGCTCTGTAAAGGACCTTGGAATACTCATCTCTAATGATCTAAGTGCTAGAGCCCACTGCAACTACATAGCCAAAAAGGCATTAAGAGTTGTTAACCTAATCCTACGTAGCTTTTTCTCTGGTAATATCACACTACTAACCAGAGCATACAAAACATTTGCTAGACCAATACTCGAATACAGTTCATCAGTCTGGAACCCACATTACGTATCTGATATTAGCACAGTTGAGAAAGTCCAGAAATATTTCACAAGAAGAGTTCTCCACCCTTTACTCATTGTAGAATACCTTATGCCACCAGACTTGAAATTCTAGAACTAGAAAACCTTGAATTACGCTGTCCTTGGTCTGATTTAAGCATGGTATATAAAATCATACATTGCAATGTCCTACCTGTCAATGAATACTTCAGCTTCAACCATAACAACACAAGAGCACACAATAGATACAAACTCAAAGTTAACCGCACCAAACTTGATTGCAGGAAATACGACTTCAGCAATAGAGTGGTCAATGTCTGGAATACTCTACCCGACTCTGTAGTTTCTTCCCCAAACCCCAAAAACTTTAACCTTAGACTGTCTACTATTGACCTCACCCCTTTCCTAAGAGGTCTGTAGGGGCGTGCATAAGCGCACCAACGTGCCTACCGTCCCTGTCCTATTGTTTCTCTTATTCTTCTTTATTTTTCTTATATGTACCCATTTCATGTATTCACAACTATGTATACACTTATACTTATTATCTTGTAAACAATTGGCAAATCAAATAAATAAATAAATAAATAAATAAATAAATAAATAAATAAATAAATAAATCTTAACTTTTCTGACCACATTTTTTCAATGTCCTTGCTTTGACCTGCTCCAGCCTCAGGGCTCTTTTCATGTTTCTGGGATCTTCTTTCCCTTCAGATTATGAAATTTGTAAATTAATAATCAGCTGGAGATGAAAATATCCTTTATGCCTGTCTTTACCTCTTTAAAGACATTCTAGTTATATCTTTGTTTTCAGTCCATGAATGGAATATCTATTGTCTTTCCCTTACTAGTCCCAGCTTGCATAACCCAGTTCTAGACTGCATCAGAATCAGAACCGGACTAGAGCTGGAACGGACCTTGGAGGTCTTCTCGTCCAGTCTCCTGCTCAAGCAGGAATCCCAGGGGTGGGATTCTACCTGGTCGGACCGGTTCTATAGAACCGGTTGTTACGATTCTGCCCAGTTTGGAGAACCAGCAAATCATGCCACTGACTGGCTCCACCCCTCCCCTCCCTGCCCACTCACTCCTTACCTGGCATGCGCACCATCAAATTTGCCTGCTAAATTGCTATTTTTACGTTTCCCCTCCTCCCCAATCATCAGCTGTTTTTCTGTGCCGGGAGATTTAGTGAGTTGAATCATCTATAAGAGAGAGTATTGTTGGAAGAGATTGTATTGATTTTCTTTAAATAGACTGTTGAAATATTTATGTCAGGTAACCCTGTTTACATATACTATGTGGACAAAAATGCTGTTGATAAAATTGGCTCAGGGAAGCAGTTATGGATGTAAAGCTAAGTGATGCCTAAGATCTCACACAAAATAGAAGGTATTCAAGTATTACTCTATTTTGTGAATATTTCTATTTTTTATTTAAAAGCACAGAGTTCACCTTGGAAAAACTGAAATTATCACCTCTAACTTTCCCTTACACATGTTTGTTTGTAAGCAACATTTCTTAATGCACTACTGTTTCCATGCAGCTCTTTCTAATGTAGGCTTTTGTTCTTTCTGCATTGTATACATTTTTATGCAGCTTTTAAATGTCTATTGCAGGTATTCCTCTTGTAAGTTTATCCTGTTTCTTGCTCTGAGTTGCATCTTCTTAAGCATCCCCTATTTGTTCCCTTACTCCTTCTAATTTCAGTTTACACATCTCTTTCTCACCTTCTGTTGAATTATTACCTTGTTCCTTGCATCTCTCCACTTCTTCTGCTACTTTTAGGAAACCATGTTTGCTTCTATAGCTCTCAGGACTTCACCAAAAAGCTATGTACCTTTTGGGCTTGAAAGTGCTATTTTGGCTACACACACATATATAAGACCCCTTTATATAAGAATATATTTATATATTGTTAATCCTAATAGGATACATAACCAATATGTATCTTATAATTTATATACTTTTAAATTCTGTAAATGTATCTATATAACATTTTCCCTCTCTCCTTCTCTCCTTCTTTTTCTTTTTTATTCCTTTTTATTGGTTACAATCATGATAATAAAAGACCATTTAGTCTAGGACATCTGACAAAAGATATTTGTTCTTTCTACAGACAGTGGTCCAAATGCAGCTCTATACTCAATTCTTGAAAGATAATCTCTCCATTTAGGATTTATTGATTTTGTTTGAACAAAATTAAATAATATATTTTGTATCAACTTTATAACAATATTTTAGAGGACTGGATATAGAGAATGCTGAGCAAATTAATAATATTGAAGGTGATCATACTTATTTGTCTGGAGTGTTGGAAACTATATAAAAAGGATATGTCATGTCTATGGTATATAAACACATCCATTATGCAATCTATTCCTCAGTTTCATCAAACAAAAATCTGCAGAGTGAGGTCAACAACATTTTCAATTAAATCTCTGATGTAACAGTTTCAATGCTAATTAAGCATTATACTGTTATCAACACTAACCTACTGTTTGCAGATTTGTCTGAAGAAAAAAAGGTTGTTTTTCTTCTGTCCATGAATTTCCAAATCTCTTAAATGTTTTCTATCAGTAGTTTCCAAGAAATGTTTGCTTTAGCTACAGATACATTGCTTATAAGTAAGCTCCAGGTTCTCTACAGAGATAATAAGAATCCTATTTTGTGTTGAAGTGCTGACATCCATGAGGTGTAAATATAGATTGCATTGTGTAAACCTATTTCAACTAATATGATGATTTGAATGACGATAGATATGTGTGAAAAACTATCTTTTTGAATTATTATTGTTGCCTTTATATTTTAAAAATACAGTATAAATTTAGAAAGAATATTATAATGGTATAAATATTAACAGATACAGCAGGACTTATTTTAATCTGTCACTCAGATAACTTTTTTGATAGAGGAGTATGTAGCATATTTAACATATCCAAAAGCAGACACTTTCCAAAATATGTAACGAATCAGATTAGGGAAAGTAGTATTTATTTATTTTCTCGATTAAATTGTTATGCTTCTCATAATCCCCTATAAGGTGACTCTGGCTGGCTAGAGCCTAACATAAATTGAACATTTGCTTCCTATTGTTTCCCTATAAGTGTGTGGTATTAAAGACAGAGATAAAAATCTTTATATACTTAAGTTGTATGCTATATATATATATAATATAATATACCACATAGTAATTCAAATTCATAAGTGAGTTAATATGCTGCATGCATCTCTTACTTAGTGAGATATGAGCAACATGATGTTGACTTGCAACATAATCACTAGATTAGAAAGCTGAGTTTATGTAGAATAGTTTGAGCATACTTGGAATAAAATATGGCTTTTGTCAGGTATAAGGCACACTGACCATATGTATTTGAAGGTGCTGCAGCATAAAGTGGGATGTAAAAAGTTAAGTAGTCATGCTGGATCAGATCAAGGCTTATATCAATCCGATCACTTCTTTCTTGCGCAGTCAATCAGGTGTTTCTAAGACAAATTGCATTCTTCCTCTGTGCAACTTCTATGTGGAATCCATCCAAAACCATTGAAACTCACTTAACAAATGTGCCACTTAATAAATGTGTCACTTAACATAAATTTTGGGCCAGTCCCTTAACAACTGGGTTACTAACTTATCAACTGTGGTGATTCACTTAACAACTATGGCAACAAAAGTCATAAAGTGGGGCAAAACTCACTTAACAAATGTGTCATTTAACAACCAAAAATTTGGGCTCAATTGTGGTCATAAGTCAAAGACTACCTGTACCCTTTTATCTTTTTCCAGTCATCCTTTTCCATGTCAAAAATTCTTTCTCTAACTTCTGGCAATCTGGATTGCTGCAAAACACTTGGAGCAATCTCAATTGAAGGTAGACACTATTTTCAAAAGTATGTTCCTTTACCCTGATCCTGAGATAGGTGACACGTGTGAATGGGATTTCTCCTTGTGTTGATTTTAACAGTTGTTAGACTAAGAAAAGGAACTTGGCTAGGACAATTAGGGAACATCTATGAACTGTACTAATTATTTTTTTTACAGTGATATGAATCCATCTGCTGGCCTGAATCCTTACTTTACTTGTGTTAAAGAGTCTTTGCCTGCTTTTTTTGAAGGTTATTACAGGTTAAATAAATAGCAGCACATCTTCTATTCTGTTTAATGTATTAGGAAAGTTGTATAGTTTTGTTGACTGTGCCAGAGAAAGAATAAAATAGTGTGAGGTTACTTTGGTCTATCAGTAAGTAAACTGACAGTGACCTTCTATTTGTTCATAACCCAGAATTCTTATTTTTCCCCTGACATTTTCCTCTGAATATTTTTTAGATGTTACATATTGAGCAGATTTTGGTTGGTTCTGTAGTAGGGGATGTCATCACTCTTGAAAATTGTCTGAGCTGAAGAATAAGAAATCACTCTTAAGGTTTTCCAGAATTAATAAAATATTTTATTGAAGAAAATAAAATCTATACTCAGTAGTTATACACAAACAAATAAAAACCCACAATACGCATACCTTCATCTGGGATTATGTTATAGATAAGGTTCTACAAAAGCCGTAAGGAAAGCTGGACCATCCTTGTCTGAAAAAGTATTTCATACTCTTCTAGTATTGGGATGAGTTTTGTACACATTTTATCAGTGACCTAAAATCTAACCTGTGATCTTGTGTTCACAAGTTTTATTTGCAAGTACGTAAAAGGCAGCATGGTGCAAGATTGTTCTATTGCTTTTCAAAATGTGGTGAAGTAATCTTGTCTCTGACTTTAATCTGGAAGGCTTTGGGGTTATGGACGGTCAGTCCTTCTTTCATCTTTTCCCTTTGGTTTTGATCTAGTCTCAAAACCAATACAAGCACATTTAGTGGACTGAACTAGCACTCACAAGAATCAGTCCAGAAATTTGATTTACACTGGAAAATATTTCCTGTACAACCATGTAAAACAATGACAGCAGTTTCTCCAAACTGTCTCTTTTTTTCTAGTATATTGCAATTTACTTGATGGACCTTTCTACCTCTTTGGACTAAGATATAATAGTGCTCTTCAAATTCATGGAAGTTTTAATCTGTACTTGAAATCTATATCATTTGAAGGTTGCAAAACGCCAAGTCCAGCTCGCGATTGATCCAAAGAAGGGCATTTTACATTCTTGTCAATTAGCTCTACTTCAAAATAAAAAAGCAAGAAAGTAAGAAATTGTTTGATTTCATTAATAGCAAACCATCTTCCAGGGCACTTGGCCAATCCTGTTCCAAATGGCATAAAATAATATTTTAATTTGTGACCATTCCGATAGAAAGTTTTTTCTTCTCCATTTTCACCGAGATAACGATCAAATTTGAATGTCTGTAATAAAATTCAGAACAGTGTATGTGTTAACACAACAATTTCTACAGAAACCTTAAGATAATTTAAGAATTGCAAATGAAAACTGATATTCTTTTTCCTGATGATTTGGAAATCAATTGCTGAATATGTTACTAGCCAGATAACTTAAATATGATGATATATTTCAGAATATTAAACAACTTTCAAGTAAAATATTGGAAATATGGATAAAATGTTGGAAATATGCAAAAATTTCAGATGAAATAAGCAATAAATCCTACTTCCCTTTTTACCAAATGAATAGCCATAGCCTTGATCTTTTGCATTTAGTTTGTCATTTTAATGATATCACTATCTTTAGATATTTTTTCTTTGCTTTCTACTTATTTCAGAAATTCTTCTGGGAGTAGGTTTTTTTCCTCTTCATCATTAATGAGTATGGATTAAAAAGCAACAATCACTCTCTTTCAATCTATCTATTGTTTATTTATTACACTTTATCACACACACACACACACGCACACGCATAACAATGCATATATATATATATGCATTGTTATCATTTAATTTTAACTTTCACACAATTATGGGCAATAATGGCAGATTGAAGATGGATCCATAAGAATGAAACTTCTAGATATGACAAAAAAAGAAGTATGTGATTGGACTGACTCCTTGGAACTCAGATAAACAGATAATCAGAGTTGGAAGGGACCTTGTAGGTCATCTAGTCCAACCCCCCACCCAAGCGGGAGACCCTACACTATTTCTGACAAATGGCAGCCAATCTCTTCTTGAAAGTCTCAAGTGATGTCGCTCCCACAACTTCCGAGGGCAAGCTGTTCCATTGGTTGATTGTTGTCACTGTCAGAAAATTTCTCCTTATTTCCAGGTTAAATCTCTCCTTGTTCCGTTTCCATCCATTATACCTTGTCTGGCCTACAGGCGCTTTAGAAAATAGCTTGACCCCTTCATCTCTGTGGCAGCCCTTCAAATATTGGAACACTGATATCATGTCCCTCCAGTCCTTCTCTTCACTAGACTACCCATGCCCAGTTCATGTAACCATTCTTCATATGTTTTAGTCTCCAGTCCCCTAATCATTCTGGTTGCTCTTCTCTGTACTTTTTCCAGAGTCTCAACATCTTTTTTATAATATGGTGACCAAAACTGGATGCAGTACTCTAGGTGTGGTCTTACTAAGGCTTTATAGAGTGGCATTAGTACCTCACTTGATCTCAATTATATCCTTCTGTTGATGCAATTTAGGATGGCATTAGCTTTTTTGGCTGCTGCTGCACACTGCTGGCTCATATTTAGCTGGTTGTCCACTAAGACTCCAATATCCCTCTCACAGTTACTCCTTTCCAGGTCAAGGAGATGCTAGGATTACTCACAGGCTTGCTTTATGCACAAGCTCCCCATAGTAATCTCCAGAGGTTTGAGAATTATAGGAATCTGTGAAAAATCACCATATCTAAGCCATGGTTTAGCATCTTCAAAAGCACCCTGGATTTGCCTACTACCTTTCTTAACTATTCTAGGATAGTTAAGAATTATATTTTTGCTAATGATATTCTGCTAATGATATTTTTTGTTATTATGCAAGATTTATCATGCCGGGAGTTTCCTTGTGCCCTGGATTAATGAAGATTTATTTAAATTTAAGGATTAAAAAGAAAAAAAATAACTTTTGGAAAACAGCAAAAAGGGGACTACAATGTTAATTTGGGAAAATTAAGGGACTAGGTTAACTTAAAAGAATATTTCCTGTAAGATACTTAAAATGGTGTGAAAGAATATATGAAGATTTTTTTCTTTCTTCTATCTCTTCATACTTTTTTCTTTACTGTTTATATTTTTCTTTGTTTGTATTTGTATGTATCTTTATATTGTACATTTTAATAAAATTATTAGCAAAACAGATTATTTGGCATCTAATTCTAGTATTTATGGCTTCTTTCTTGCTATATCCAGAGTAGTGTGCTGTATATTTGATCATGCTTTACTTAATAACCTCAGGATAAAATGATTATTTCAGACCATTTCTTTCCCAGTGATTTATCAACATCAGTAAAACATAATGTCTTAGGAAACTAACACTGAAATAATTATTGGGATGATAACTCATTTATCATTATAAATGAAAAGTATTAATCCACCTAATTATTGGTAATACTGAATCAAAGATGGAGCCTGAACAAATACTGATATTATTTTGCCTGTGGTATTAAGTTCTTACCTGTGGGAGAATTCACTGAGCAAAATTCAAATTGTTTTATAATATAGAATAATTTCTTCCTATTCATAGTCAGGCAAACTATTTTGTTGGAAAACTCACCAGTGGATCAGGATAGATTTCGGGATCAAGATGTAACAGCTGGGGATAAACAGCTATGATGTCATCTTTGCGGATATGGTAGGAATCGCTGCTCAATTGCAAAATGAAATCTTTCTTTGCAACTCGGACTGTCATGGAGGCACTGGAGAGTCTTAGTGCTTCTTTTATAACACTGTCTGTGTAAAGAGAGTAGAAATAAACTTTCATCTAAATGTAAGATAAACAGCTGTGTTACTGTACTGATAGCAAAGTCAAAAGTAATCTGATCCAGTAAAAATGAAAGACCAAAACCAATGCATGAACTGTTGTTCCAGCCAAGCATACTAAATTTCATCATTAGAGCACGACTAAGACTATTATTCAGCTGATTTGTTCTGATGATTAGTGGTTTCTAAATTCTAGCAGATGGGAGTTCATATATTTCAGTAAAAGTTAACCAAGCGTACCTAATATAGGCATGTCATCTAGCTGTTTTTGATTCAAGCAAATGGGTTTCCTGCTTGAACAAATCTTTTCGCCAGCATCTTTTAGCACTCGTTCAGCCTCTTTTGTAACTGCTTTCATTGCACTGGGATTCCTGAAAGAGAAAGACACAGTGAAATCACAATACAAATGTTTGTTATTAATCATCTGTGTTGTCCATCTTGCCGAGGAGACTCTAGACATTAATCTAAGCCATACAATGAACATTAATAAAAATACATTATGACAATCATTGTGCACTATCCTCAGAAACAGCTCGAGATTGTGATGACTTTCAGGCAGGCCTTACCATGATAATCATATCTTTAAAAAACCAAGAGAGGAAGCATGGCCACTGGCAGCATTTCTATCTGGACTCAGCTATGAAAATGTGGTTGCTATGAAAATGTGGTTGTATGGCTCAGTTTACATATAGAAATGTTCTGTCTACACCCCTCTCTATGATCAGCTTTACTGTTTTTCATTTTGCCTCTCAGTCTTAGTATCCCACTATCAAAATGTATTCTGAAAGCATGTTTTTAACCTCATACATACTCTAAAAAGGAGACAATTGAAAAGTTATCTTATCCTGAGTATTGGAGACTTAAGCATCAGAACTTTGAAATTGGCATGTTGTAACTTTAACATAACTAAATTTATATTTCTGCAGCAATTATACCTAAACAAGTTGCACAGTTATTGTATACTATTCAGTTCAGTCTTGTTTACAACCTTTAAGGCATATTAAAGCATTCAATCATATTTATTGGGATTCCGTTCAGTTCTCCAAGATGTGTCTTTCTGTATTTCTATATATTTGAAGCACTGTATTTCTACTGACATCAAATTTCTATGAAGATATTATGTAGTTCCATCCTTTCTCCTGAATACATGAGCCAATTAATCCTTATGGAGGTCAGATTAATGATAAATGAATCAATATAGGGCGTGTATCATCAGAATAATCTCACCAGTTTTCGTAAATTGTATTGCTAATATTAGGATGCTGCAAGCATTTGTTACAGGGTATTTACACAATCTAATTCTGAGCAAATATAAATGGCCTTTTTTAGAGTTTATTTTAATGCTCTTCCTTTTGTAATATTGGTTTCATGGGATTCTTTATCTGCAGAGATGTTCTCTAAAAGAACATCATGGAATCGCAAATGCAGATTATCCTAGGATAACAAATCCTGAATTTCTGCCCAGCATAAGCTTTGTAAGAGTTCTGCTTTGAAGTCATTAGATAATATTGGTTTGTAAAAGGCTGTCCTAAGTTTTGTAGCAAAAATGAAACATATAAATAGTGTTTTACAAAATAATAACCTACAGCAATACAATTGCAAAAGAGCTGGTTGTTCAATTCTTCCCAGTTTTGAGGATACATGCACTGCTCATTTCTTAACAAACCATGTCTATCACGGCAATGGCGTCAGGTGCAAAAGACAAACCATGTCTATCACGGCAATGGTGTCAGGTGCAAAAGACCAGGTCCACATGTAAAAGTCCAATTTAACTGATTTATTTCTACAAGCCAGAAAAAAGTACAGGAATCTTCTCAATTTATAGTCAGCATCTGGTTAATGGGTCAATGGCAATCAAG
Organism: Notechis scutatus; assembly: GCF_049901735.1. NCBI lineage: Eukaryota > Metazoa > Chordata > Lepidosauria > Squamata > Elapidae > Notechis > Notechis scutatus. The sequence continues at coordinate 171,149,914 of NC_142011.1, forward strand.
GTAGGAGGTTGTGGATTTTCTCTGTGGCTAAGTAATGATTCTAGGGGTGGAGGCCCGTGGGCCAGATGCATCACACACAGGCCATGCCCACCCAGCTCTGCGAAGGGAAAAAATGTTGCAAAATATCACATGACAATAACATCTCTAATTAGACACCTATGTTCTAGGCTGACCCCTCTTTTTCCCTGGGCCCTGGCTCTGCCAGTCCTTTTCTATAGTGTTCTAATAAGTCATGCTTTATTAATAGTGTCTGAAATCTGACAGGCAGAAGAAAATGTTTAACAAATATCATTAATATATTTAAAAATATTCACCCAGCTTATCAACAAATACTCATTTCACCATTTAGTGAACAGTAAATGAACTGACCATAATAAATAGAAATAGTTTTCTTGTTGACCACTATTTGTATGAACTCACCTAATAAGATAGAACGAACTCCAAAATGTAGCAGGTATTGTGTTAGCTTGTGATGCCCACAGGATTGCAAGATGTGTCTTTGCTTTATCCATATCATCAAAAGTGGACAATGTATCATTCAAGTACATACGGAGAGAAATGAGTTCCGAAATGTTTTCTCTTTTTTCAAGGTTCTCATGGAGCAGAGCCTCAGCTAGCTTCTCTCGTGCACTGTAAGCATTTTTAAATAGATGGATTGGAAGACCTGCTACAAGAGCTGGGAAGATTTGGTCAAATTCCTTGAAGTTCTCTAGGGCACTGAGGATACGTGCTCTCTGGTCTTGTTGACTAGAAGAAAGGACCTTGTCGTGATGTGTATTAAATTCTGTACCAAACAATGTTAAAAACCCAGATTCAAACATCACACGATAGCAGAATTCATAAAGCTTATCAGTGACCCAGTCATTGAGATTCGTTTTTTCTGCACTTGACTCCACCATGACATAATGCAGGTTCTCCATCATAGTTTCACTGAGAAATGTTAAGGCATTACCCTGCAATGTTCTTATGAAGGTATGGTGCATATTCTCAGTAGTGAATCCATCGCTTGGATCAATGCTTGCGTGTCCAAAGGCCTGCCACCAAATATTGAGAATATTAATTGCCACAATTAATTATCTAATCTCGTGTCCTATCCCTCTTCTCGCCCTATTTTGATGGCATTTAACCCACCACAAATCATCTTAAAGGTAGAACTGAATGGCACTACTTAAAGTGTTGTATATCCTGGACTAACTGAATAATAATGTGCATCTGAAATTGAAAGCACTTTATTTTTTCTATAATTTATAAAAGGGAAAGAAAAAACATTGGGATGAGGTATACTTAAACATATTGCATACTGATGAATTCTGAGTGGTAGAGTGGTAGAGTACAGCCATTTAGAATCCCCATTTAGTAAACATTTAAACTCCAGAGATTCATCTACAATAGGAAATGGATTTACATCCATCATTGGCTTTATTTGGTAGATGAGAAGATGATACCAAATACTAAATCTGAAACCAATCTAAAACCTATCTTTCAGATTAAAAATCCATCATAATAATGATTGTCTTTATGGCAGAAAATTTGCCAGAACTGGTGTCTTTATTTGAAAGATATAAATCACACTGATACCGGCCTGACAGCAAGTATTATTAGGCAAGAAAGCACAAAATTACATCCTGAATCAGTCAGGATCAAACAAATAACTAAACTGATACTAAGTTAGAATCCTACATTTATATTCTTGCTTTCTTTGCTGTTGTTATGTGACTTTTGAAAATAAATAATTTAAAGTGAAATTTCTAGGTATGACTGGAAGTTAGTCCCAATGAGTGCATAGGAACTATACAATACATTCATCTGTATTCCTGCAATTTATCTTCTTAAGTACGCTGGCATTGATTAATCAAAATCCATAAAGAAAATCAATCTCAATATACATTAAGGAAGATTCTTTTAGGCTGTAAAAGAAGTAGAAGCAGTTTGAATTACGGAACTCTAAATAAGATAAAGCAATAAGTAAATTTAATGTGAAAATTGGTTTCAACCCATTGGACTGAAAAGTTTGAATCTGAAGAATATTGGGACAGCATCCTTATATTGTGCTAACAACCCCAAACCCCGCACCAAACAGTATTTGATGCCATGGTTTTTAAATTGAGCCCGTCACTCTGCCCACTTTTAACAGAAAAAGTACTTTATTACTATAGTTATTCTTCTGAAATGCTACCTTTGCTGAAGTTGCAAAATGGAATTTTTTCCAGTCTAGGTTTCTTCCTTGTTGCATCACTGCATGGTAGGAGAAAGGATCTGTAAGAAAATGGACATATTTTCCAGCCAATTGACATGTGAAAGTGGGACCATGCTTCTTTTGTCGTTCCCTGAGGAATTTGAGAGGATTGGCCCCAAACTGTAAAGCACAGCCAAGATATGGAAGCACTCCATTCTCCAAAGGTGGCTCCCCTTGACGTCTAAAGAAAGGAATATATATTCATATTTAATTTACAATAAAAATTAAGAGTTGCAATAGTGGCGAATATCTGTACCCCGGGCATAGGATCAGGGTGAGGGTTCATTCTCCGAGCTTGTGGGTTGGTTTCCAAACATTTCATTACCAGGTTAGATCACATCTTCAGTGGAGTTTAAGGGATCTCCTAAACTCCACTGAAGATGTTACCTAGCCTGGTAATGAACTGTTCGGAAACCAACCCACAAGCTCAGAGAACAAACCCTCACCCTCATAAATTAAGGTTTTGCCTTGATGTTTGCTGGGCAAACACTATTTATAGCTTGGTACTTTCACCATTACTAGGAAGACTTTGCTCTCCCCTAAGTGGTAAATCTATTGAGGAGGTAGTAGACAATTGATGAGAACTCAGTGATTTCAGTTCAGTCTGGAAGCTTAATATAGCTCCAATAATAAGAATGCCTCAGATCGATTATAAATCAAATTCAATGAAATCTATTTGCCAAGCTAAAGTTATCATTTATACTTCGTTTACTTTGAGGCAGTTTATCCAACCCTTTGAATAAAATGCTGATTCATGATAAAATATGAATAATCTATCTATATATATGATTACAATGTCTATTTACACATATCTCTATTTCTTTCACACACACACATGCTTCATTTATGCTGAAAATAGATTATAGAATCCTATTCTGCTTTCCTATACATATACATCTGAACAATCAATCATTGTATCAATTAGTTAATAAAAGTGTTAAATACAGATTTTTTTCAAAAAGAAATCTATATTATCAAACAGGAGGAAAATCAGAGTTCATGACAGAATGTTTGAAAGTAATCTTTCTTACCTTTTTCTTACTCCCAGAATATACCACAAACTACCACACAATATTATCATTGCTCCCCATGTCAAAAGCAAAGCCATCATATCAGAGAACTATAATAAATTCCAAAAATGATACAAGTCTGACACTAATACAGGCAATTTCACTAATACAGGCAATTTCACTAATACAGACAATTTCTTAGATTCAGAAGGCTCATCTATTTATTTCACTGAACTAAAATAACCTGTGCAAGCTATTAATTAACTATTTCTTTACAAAATTTCTATGCTTGCGTTTGGAGCAAAAGCTTTGTGAAAAATCGGATTGCACATCTTAGATTTGACCTTGAGCTGATTATCACTTATCAGGTCCAAAGTAATCAAAAAATTTAATGGCTGATATTTTAAAAGCCTATCAGATGTGTTTTCATTTATCAAGTAGACTTAACAAATACAGTTTATAGTTCTTGGCTTTATACGAATGACTTGGCTTTATTTGATAACTCTGCACACCCACTATCTGGAATATCACCACATGATTTTGTCTTAGGCAACCTTTTCTAAGCTATTGCCCTCCAACTTGTTATATTATAATTTACATACTGTGTTGGCTGAGAATTCTGGAAGTTGCAATTAACATACCTAAGGAGAGAAAAAAAGAAAGAATCTATCTTTGCCCATGGTGACAGGTGAATTTGGTTGGCTTCTACTAGATTTGTGCTCTACTTTAGATTTAATTTGAAGGCAAAGGGGCACTTGGGACATTGTCTAGCACTCATCTGCAGCTCCTTAAGGCAGCTGGACCTTTCCGGGGAATTATACAGCTGTTCTCTACCACTGCCTTTGAATCTGAAGTGCTGTCCAATTCCAGCTGCTACATCTTGCAAAAAGAAAACTGTTTTCACTTTCTAGATTTCATCACCAGTTACAGCAAAAGGAAAATAAATGTTGGTAGAAAAAAAACGTATGTTATTGGCCTATCATACAAAGTAGTTGCAGTCTGAATTCATTATAGCTTCAATTACTCTTTTATAAAAGAAAGAAAGAGCTGAAGATGAATTATCTAAATCAAATAGAAATTATGTTCTGTAATATCCATTTTTCCAAACAATAAGATTAATAGATATATTGAACTTCCGGTTTGTGGGCTTCGCAAGCGGCAGGGATTCGCGATACTGCGCGATCCCTGCTGCGCTAGCCGTTTTTGGTGCTCCGATCCGGACAGGTTTGGAGCTAAGGCTGCCCTGCAGGGGTGGCTGAAGATAGGGGGGATCCGGAGAGGGGTTTGGGGTGTTGCAGACCCCCTTCCCGGCCGGCAGAACCCCCTTTTCCCAAGACGGTGCAGCAGCGGTCTGCAATGGCCGCCACAAAGAAGCTGGCAGCTGGGTAAGAATGCGCAGGAGGAAGAGGAGAAAGCCTTTGAAAAAAGAAAGTTTTTCTTGGTTCCCAGGACTCTAAGACATATTTAACAAAATTCCTGGAAATTATGGCTTTTTGAATGATACCTTCCAGAAGAGAAAATAAGCGGCAATTTGGAGGTGCTGAAAGGAAAGTTTACTCTCCTTCCCTACGGAATTAACAAGTGGATATTAAGAAACCTGTCTTTTTCAGGTAAAAACTGGCTTTAAGTGATAAGTGGGAAGGGAGAGGACTAAAAAAAATATTTATATGTTAAGATTTTGTTGGAGGAGATGCCTTAAGGATTTGAAGACTGAAATATATTGCAATAAGGCTTTAAGATACAGATTTGGACTTTCTTTTTTTTTGATTGATACTACCCCAGGAAGAGAAAGTGAGAACTTTGCCTTGGCTTGGATTGATTGATGACTTTGGGACTGTTCTATTTTTTTTTTTTTAAATATCTTGGTTGTTGCAAGAAGAAAGAAGGGGGAAAAAAGAAAAGAAAAGATTTATAATGGCTTTTTCTGCTGAGGAACTGAGAAAAGAATATGAGCAAACAAAAAAAATGGCAAAGATGGTGTGAAAGAAGCCTTCCTTTTTTAGAAATGGCGCTGCTAACTATCAACAAACATTACAACAGATGGAGGCAGCAGAAGAAGAAGAAGGAGAAGAAGAAGCCATCTTTAATGAATTTCAGAATTTAACTAAGAAAGAAGGAAGAGGGAAAGGAAGGAAAATGAAGGACTTAAGATTTAAAAAAATACTCAAGAAAGGGAAAAATAAGGTGCAAAATCAATATAATGATAGTAAACAAAAGGAAAAAGGAACACAACAGAGAAGGGAAGCCAGTAAGGCAGAGGCTAGAAGAAGGGGGGGTAGAAAGGTCTGGTGGGGGAAGAAAGGAAGGGGAAAGGTGGAGAAAAACCACAAAGTTTTGAAATTAGATGAGAAAAAAGGAATCTTTTTTAGGGACAAAGGGTAAAGTATAATTTCTTTAAAAAAGATTTTGCAAGGTACATAAGATGGTATTGTAGCATTGTATTAGAAATAGAAAATTAGAATGGTTTAAGAGTTAATAAGAGATTAAAATGTTGAAATGTTTAGTAATGATTGATTTTAAAATTTAATAAAATATTAAAGGGAATGTTTAGAATATTGAGTTTTAATTAAAGAGTTTAATAAGACTATGGTATTGATGTTATTATAAAATTTTTATTGTAGCTTTTGTCTTTGGAAAAGGCAATGGGAATGTTATAAGATTCAATATTTAGATCTACTGCTTAACTTTGTATTTAATCATTTTGGATTTATTATTTTTTGTTTATTTAAAAAAAAAAATTTAGTAGATAGAATGTACCAAGCAGAATCAGATTGGGTATTAGGTGTTATTTTAAATGTTAATTTGATTAATTTAGGGGGAAGATAGAAAGGCATCATACTCTGATTAGTGATTTCAGGAGAATTTTTTTTTTTTTTTTATCATAAGGAACGAGACAAAGGGATAATAAAGAATGGACAAAAGATACAAATATAATGACTCAAATTAAGATGGATTAATTAAGATAGAATTAAGAAGAGTGAAATGTGTGGAGAAGATAATATAGAAGACATAGAATGGTAAATAAAATAAGTAATGACATGTAAGATGAGCATGAATATAATTGAAGTCCATGAAAAGAGAGATACCTGGGGCCAAGTTACTTTCCTAAAAGATTTTTTTTTATGTTTTGTGTGTTGTGTGTTTATGTTTCTGGGAGAATTAATAAAACCTTGCAGAAATATAGAATGAGAATAATGGTAACCAAGTCAGAAAGAAATAGATGAAATAATAATAGTGAAATTGAATAAGAGTAAAGAGAAGTAAAGAGAAACTGGATAAGAGGTATTTGTATGCTCATATGGAAATGGTTTAAAATAGAATTATATTGTATAAAATAAGGTTTTATCTGACTTGTAAAATTTATAATGGAAAAAGGTTCAAGTATGTAATGGTTAATGATGATTTGTTTGTTTTTAAAAATTAATAAAACTTGTTTTTTTAAAAAAAGATTAATAGATATATTATATATTCCTAGTATGTAACTGCTGGGTGTAGGCTGAATACACTGACTAAGGGTCAAGGAAAGAATGTTAAGTAATATTCCAAGCTTTTTATTTATCCTACCAAATTATGTATTTTTAATATATGAAATTATAAAAAAAATTATAAAATTATAAAAATCTAATCATTCAGAATTTCCACTAGATGGAGCCATAAATTTCTATACAACACTGTAAATAATGAAGAAATACAGTATGCAGAAGGAAAATCTAGTGTTCATCTTTATATGAATGTAGGATTTGGAACACATTTTTTTCTTTTTCCCTTTTGAAGCTTTTTTAAGAATTAATGTGGATGCATGTATCTCTTCCAATCTTTTGGTCATCTTCAAAGGAGACTCATACTGAGATCTAGAAAGGAGACAGAACTCTTGAGGTTTTGTACTTTTCAGAAGTATTTTTCACCATCTTCCATGGCATTCCTCTAGAGCTGCCAGCCATAATTGAAACACAGCAATTGAAGGATATAACTTCCATGTAGAAGGAACCAAAGCAGTTGAAAGGGAAGATATACACACCTGTATGCTAATAATAGTTGTGGAGGTGATTACTACTGACCAGTTCAAATAATATTTTCCAAAAGGGGTGACATGATTAGTGGTGACATGATAGCAGTGTTCCAATATTTAAAAGTTCCAGCAACAAAGACATTCATAGTTTGTTTCTTGCAAGTTCTTTTTTCTATGGTGCATCTGGATTCTTGGTCAAATTTCATATGTCTTATACCACATTCAGGAGGATGCACTCAAAGATGCAGCCACTCAGACTTCTGCCTGAAATGATTATAGCACTAATTACCGTATTTGCCGGCGTATAAGACGACTTTTTGCCCTGAAAAACATGCCTCCAAGTGGGGGTCGTCTTATACGCCGGTAAATACGGGTATATTCTTCGCCTTGTTGGTGAGGAGGCTCGCTTCTCCCTCTCCTTGAGGTCATAGCAGGCGCTGGTGAATTGCAAAGGGTTCCTCGTAAATTAGCTGCAGATCTCAGAGCGGGGACTTTGCGTTCAGTTGTAGCCTTGAGCGCCGGGTTACCCGTAGCTCTGCCAGGAGGGATTACGCCCCGCAATCCGGCCGGCTCCCTCTCGCTGAGGTGGGGCGGAGGTGGGATGTGGGTCCCTACTACCGCTAAGGCTCAGCTAGATGTAGCGCAGCTCTTGACCCGGCTTGCTCGGTTTCTTCCTTCCGTTTGTTTTGCTTCGCTGGCGATTTCACCTTTTGTGGAGCTGGGCGAAGGGACTGATCGGACCCCGCCTCTGGGGCTTAGACGTTACCCAGAATCAACCTGGTTTTCAGGCGCGTCCTTGGATGGACTCGGGAAAGGCAGGTGGAGAGGCTAGAAAGAAAAAGGATCTGGAACTCCTTCTTTCCTGCCAGATCCCTGGCAAGCAGCGTTGGGTAAGACCAGGCAGGGCCTGGCGTTTTCGAAAGGACTTGCCTGTTGAGTGACATCAGCTTCTGAACTAAAGCCCACTATGTCAGATACAATAAAGCAGAATGGGTGTCTTTTTCTCTTTAAAGACGAAACAGAGGTTGGGGGTGGGAAGAGAAGAAGGGGAGCGATCATGTTAAAATGACAACTTTCTAGATCCAGTCCCGAAGAGGGAAAGGAAAAAACACAAACGCCTAATTTCCTTAATTTCACTGCGATTTCTCCTCTTTCTCACATCCCACATTGTCTTCTCTTGCTGCGGGGAGCAATGTCACCTTTTACTCTGGTATCGATGGAAAAGCAGGTTTGGCAGCGGTATCAAGTAAAAGACAAGTGAAAGGCTGAGGGGGATTGACATCAAGATCAACTTATCTTCATTATGGGCAGCTTTGCAGCTTTTCATATTTCAGTTCATATTTTAGCAAGCATAATTTAATGATAGTGGCTGGCAAGTCAAATCTTAGATGCATTGCTAAAATGGGATCTGCAAATGTGGGGTTTTCAGAAAGCTAAAGGAAGGGGAGTGTGGGTGTGAAAATTTGGATATAATTAATCATGGCTAGTTTAAAATGCAACATTGCCACAATTAATATCAGAGTGAAAATTATGCTTCTGCAGGCCCTATTTGTGTCTTTCCGGCTTAGCTGAAATAGAATTCTTTTAATAAAGTTGCCTGTCCATGACAAGTCATGGTAAATGGGTAATTTGAAATTTAGGCACACACACACATTTTATAAAACTATGAACTATAACCTGCTCTGAATCGGAAAATTACTTATGTTCTATTATTTGGCATACTTTCACAGCCTTGTGAGTTTTCCTGCATGTCATAAGCATTTGAATATAAATTAACATGTTGAAATCAAATCTGATGTTCTTTTACCTTTTATTTGGTATGTGGAAGGTGTGCGGAAGAGGGGGTAGTCTTATACGGCGAGTATATAACAAACTCTATATTTTGAGTGGAAATGTTGGGGGGTCGTCTTATACGCCCAGTCGTCTTATACGCCGGCAAATACGGTATCTAGAATGGCCTCCCTGTAGAAACAAAACATATATACATAGCTACAGCTAAAACCATATTTACTCACCTTGAGATATGAGAGGCCATGATGTTAAGTCAAACTGATTATTTCTACTCTTGTAACATTTTCCAATATGAATGGGGTATGAGGTATGTTATGAACATGTCTGCCATAATGTTATTTTCATTTCACATCCAGATCATGAATCAGACAAGCTAAAATTGTTTCGCTTAATTGTTTCTGTTTAAAAACAGTTACCCCATAAGCCAGTAGATATTAATGGCAACATTTAAAGGATTATATCTGATACCCTTTTGAACTAACTCAGCCCAGCATCAATTGATTTCTTGTGGCTGATACACACTGATATATACTCTCCTCTACCGGAAGAAAGAGTATAAGGTTCTGTAACTGGGTGCTATTATATTGGCAATTCTCTGCACTTCCAGGAAATAACTGATCAACAGCTGGAGCAAACTAATGTTAGACATCTGGCAGTCAAAACAAGCATGCCCAAATTGTCAATCTAGCATGTGAGTGTGGGAGGAGCTGTCCAATTGCTAAAAGTGGAAGTAAATTAAGTGGGAGAAGTTCTCTTACTTTATTGGGAAAGTCATCCACTCCATGGATTAGCTGTAGTTCTGAAATTGGCAGGTGCTATTTTGTCATTCAGAAAAGAGGAGAACAGAAAAGTCAGAGGCTTTAACCAATGGCTTTACTTAAGAGGGCCAATACAACTAGAATCAGAATCACCCATCACCTAATGGCTCAACAGGATAGAAAGCAAAAAAGGCAATATTGGAACAAATTTTATTTGTTCTAAATGTATTTTTAACTTTGTACATTGCCTAAAGATGCAGATACAAGAGCTACTAGTATTATTTCATAGTAATAATCAGGGGTGGGATTTAAAAATTTTAACAACTGGTTCTGTGGGCGTGGCTAGGTGGGCATGGCTAGGTGGGTGTGGCCATGTGACTAGGTGGGCATGGCTCCCCCCATTTTTTGGGCCTTCTGGGCCTCAGGGAAGCCTCCTGGGGGGGGGGCATTTTTGCTCCCAGAAAGCTTCCCTGGGGTCCAGGAAGGCAAAAAAAGGGGCAGGGGGTGCTGTGCCCCCCCTCCATTTTTTGCCTTCCTGAGCCTCAGGGAAGCCTCCTGGGTGAAGCAGTAAGTAAGCAAGGTCATAGGAACAGCTGATCGTCAGGAGGGGGGGGAAAGAAATACCTTAAGGAGTGACTGGGTGGGGAAGAATGCAATCAGTGATGTCGGGCATTCGCGCAATGTTGTGTATGCATTATAAGGATTGACAGGGCAGAAAGGGGAGGGGCCAGCCAGGGGCACGATTTGCCAATTTTCTGAACTGCGCAGAATCATAACAACCAGTTCTATAGAACTGGTCCGAACTGGTAGAATCCCACCCCTGGTAATAACTCTTTTCTAGAAGGAAATATACATTATTTCAGACTTGAGAGGGCCTTATTTTTTTTCCCTAGAGCTTGAGGCTGACTAACTGGCACCATCTAGTGCAGGCAACCAGCTATAAGGATTAAGGAACAAAGCATTTTTGAACCACGTTCTCTGGTGAATTTATTGCAACAAAACTTTCAGAGAAAAATCTTTTTCTGCTTTGTCACTATACAAACACATTGAAGGGGTGGAAAATTAAAGAAAAGCTTTTGATATTGTGTAATAAAGAGTGCTATTTCTACTGATAGGAATGTTTGAGTCACTGCATTGGGTTAGCAATGATGACTATTCATTGTCAAATTGTTTTAGCAAAGCCATTTTCTGTTTTATGATCTTATATTAATAATTGGACAGCTTACTAAAAATCAAGGTTTTTTTACCACCTTCTTTTTTAAATGTAGCTGATTCCCACAACTATTCTTAAATATTCGATCAAAATTATATTATCTCTAAGTCTTATGAAAATTAGTTCCTCTTCCATATGGATAACGTTTATTATTTTCCCCTATATATATAATAAAGTTATATATGTCATAACTTACATAGATCCTGATTTCAACTGCTGATTCACAAATAAAACCTCTGAAAAATTAAATTAATTCTGTATTTAATTTTTGTTTCATATTCTAGTTTATTTATTATCAGTATTAAATGTGCATTTTATAATGCTATCTTGTATATCTTTGAAAGCTGTTCTACACATTGTAAAGTTTTCAATAAATCTGAAACTATAGTAATGAGGGACAATGTTGCAGCATCTTATTATATTAATATTCCTTATAAGATTTAACTACGGGAAACGCACAATTCCTTTGGTTCCTCATTTCTCACATTACTTCATCCATTTTCTAATATACATTTCCTGTCTTTCATTTTTCCAAAAGGGTCACATTTTCCATTCATAGTAATGTAACAGAAGAAAACTGTTCTATCATTACATGTTGCAACTCCTTTCCCATTTAGGAGACAGAAGCTATTGCTCTATAAAAAATTGTGAGTGTACATATAATAATTTGTGATTAATAATAAACAATGAAAGATCCATGCACAGATTTTAAGGACAGCTTTGATTACAGTGATTCATTCTTTTTTCCCCAAACATGTTTGAAATCTACCACCAGAAATGCACCTCTTCAGAATCATGTTGAGAGGCTATATTTATGTATGTTTAGAAACTAATTAAAAAAGAATACGGACAAGGTGACAATAATGCTGAAAGTAAATAATCACAAACTTTAGTCCAACATTAGCAATTTAGATCTGTTAAGGAAGAAAGAATGATTTCTAGAAATATCTCCCTCTTTAGCCACTCTGAGACTTTCAGATTTTCCTATACTCATCCATGGTTCCGACATGCACTTTTGAGGATTACAGTGAATTTATCACAGAACTACATTTCAAGACAACTAATACAGAAAGCTGTATACAGATACTACATACTGAAACTATTCAGTGACAAACAGTTGGCTATAATAAATAGCAAAAGGAAAAAAAAGTATTTCCAGAGGGAGCAAACTAATTAGCCTTTACTACTGCACTGTCCTTTCATAGTCTTCCTATCCATTGAAATTCAATTAATGTCAATTAAAAATAAATCAAGATAAAAGTATCATTTCTACTAAAAGAGAACACTTGCGTAGTTGGTTTCTTGCAGGGAAGGAGTCAGAAGTAGAGTTTCCTTGGCTCCATGGCAGGCTTGTCAAATGGGGACCTCTAATGGTGAGTGATCTCAAACACTATATTCTTTCAGGCTGCAACAATTGACAGAGTTTGGCAGAAGAGGATGGTAACAGGCTCTCTTCTCCCTTGCTGCCCTAACAACTAAGGGCCTAAGAGGTACAGTGTTCCCATCTTTAATATTCCTCCTATATTCTCTTCTACTACAAGTCTACTCAGGGAGACTTGCCTCCTATCATGTTCAAAACACAATCACAAATGCATCTAGCATTCCTTCTCTCCAAAGATCTTCTCCCTCTATCTGAAACTTCTCCTGTAGACACACTAGATGGCAGCAAAAAAGAAAAACCTGACCCTGCTGCCAACTAATGATTGGAACATCTGGATTTTTGCAGCCCAAATGTGGACACTCTCATCACCACTCCTGCATGATCAAGGTTGTTGAAGATGACAGCAAGAAGCGGGCTGCAAAATTCCCTATGCCTTTGCTTCCTGGGAAAACTTGCATTCCAACTCTTCACTATATTTATTCCACTGGCCACATGAGAAGATCTTGTTTGTTAACTGAACCTGAAATTTAAAAAAATCCCTCACTTGTATTGCTACATAAGAACTGATGCCATTTGTTTTAGTGTTATTTATACATAAAGGCTCCTTTGTAAGGAAGCACATCAGTGCCAAAGTACCTTTTCCTGTTTATTTATCTTAGCCATGCTTATGCAGAGGTATTTGTCTGTCATGCTAAATAATTCCTTCACAGAGAATAAGCTATTGATATCATTATCCTCAGTGGTGGGATTTTTTTTTACTACCGGTTCTGTGGGCATGGCTTGGTGGGCGTGGCAGGGGAAGGATACTGTAAAATCTCCAATCAGAGGTGGTATTCTCCGAACTACTCAAAATTTCCGATACCGGTTCTCCAGAACTGGTCAGAACCTGTCAAATACTACCTCTGATTATCCTCCACAAATGTATTTAATACTGTCTTACATAGTCTAGTTTTGTCTATCTTAGCCACAGACCTCTAGAGATTTAGCCAGAGGTGAAAAACCCAAAATTCCAGATGCTAACTCATGAAAAATGTGCATGTCCCTCAGCTCTTCCAGAGTTGCCACCCAACTTTTATGGCAAAAGGAGAAAATTATTAAACACATAAGGAGATAATGTATTATTATAGTTAATTAATTTATTATAATATTTTTTAAACATAATTATGTCCCAGCACTGTTCTTTGTATAAAAAAGGTATAACTTAATCTTAGACTGTGGTATTTTCCTATTACCTAAATGTCAGGCTATGAAAACATTTCATTTTTATCTTTTGTATTTTTGTACTTTGGAATTTTGAAACTTTATTGTTTGTAATCTTGAAATAAAAACTATTTAAAAAGCCTGGAAGGGTCTATACAGACCAGGAGCTAATCAAAACTTTCTGGGAGGGTGCACCAGAAAAAATAATAATAAAGGAAAGCTTACTTCATCTTTTTAAGCTGATTTAAAATTTAGAAGTAGAAAAGAAAATTTACACCCTGTCTTTGGGCACTGGCCTGTTTATATATCCAAAAGAAATGCAACTGAAATAAGGTCCTTCAACCATTTTTATGGAACAGGAAGGAGCTAATTTCTATCTTTTGAAAGTCACTGGATTTTCAGATATCACGAGGGTAGAGACTGAAAGACAGAAGCTTATCCTCAGCCATCTAGTGTTAGGGGACTTCAACAGTAATTATTTCTTGAAATCAGACATCTGACATTAGATGAGCAGAACAAGATGAGCTGAGAATGGGAAAGGGGTCTACTCTATTCAGCTGATCTTCAAGATCATCCAGAGAAAAGCTGTATTCAAGCCAGAAGCAGAGATACATATAAATTGATAGATGCAAGATTATCCATTCATGACATAAATACTAATGTTTCCTTTTTTTTTCCTGTCAAGTTTAAAGTTTTCAAATTTGTGAAGGTTTTTCTGGTGGAATACCCAACAGCGTGTAAAACCTATAAATTATCATTAATTTTAAATTGAGTAGGAACTACATTCTACATTATTATTATTTGCAGATGTATACTCAGTTTTGGTTGATAAAAATAAATATAAAAAATATAATACACTAATATATGTTTATAACATACTGTGTACATAACTAAAATTATCGAGTAAATATTTATTCAAGCTTTATCCAAACTCTGGGATGCTTTAAAAAAAGTTTATTTTAGTGAATCATTTAAGTATATGTTAAATTCATTTGGAAAGGGAATTAAAATAGTTCCTATGTGGTTTGCCTGAGAGCTTGAAAGCCAGTCATGATGTAAAATATTTACATGCATTTTTGAAGAATGGGGGTGGAAAGAAAAATATTAGAAATCAATTAGTGTTAGAATTGCAAAAGGAAGGAAAAAGAAAAGAAAGATAAACATTCAAACATTAAACACATTCTCTCTGCGTGTGTGTGTGTGTGTGTATGCTACCTATTCCAACACTTACAGTTAAAACAAATGATAGTTATATAATTGAAGAGTGTATAAATATTTAGTTCTCTGCATAATTTCCCCAAAAAGAAATAAAAAATAAAAATTTGCTAATGATTTTGATAATGGTCAATCCAGATTATAATATTCCAGAGGTTTATGAAAAGCATTACAAAAGTGTTCACAAATTCCTATTCACTAATTGTATCAAGACAGCAATGTCATCATTCATCATTAATTCTGATTCTCTCTGGCAAGCTGATTATGAAGGCAATGTCCTGAAACAAAATCCAGATTCTTTACTAAAATAATTTATAAGAGAATGAGCATGAAATGATTTATAGAAATATTAGGTAGATTGTAAAATGCAATTAGGCTGTGGAAATTAATGTACTAATTAATGTATTAAAGACCAAGAGAATTCTACTTGATCGGGAAAATGAAATTAGCAATTGTAAATTATGCATAAAAGCAAAAAAATAGAGCATGAAGATGAATGTGCATATTCTATTAAATATTTACTAACAATGGAAAAAATGGCTGGAAATATTATAAATTCTGGTGAAATGATAGGTTGTTTTCCTTCCAGGTAAGGGCGTTAATACTTAGCATAATCAAAATGGATTTCAACCAGTTTATATGATATATTAGTATGTATCAACTGAGCTTCACATATACTTGAGGATTGGGATCACTGTCACTGTCCTATAAAATTATTGAATATTACATAATAATAAAATAATCAAAATATTATGAAATAGCCTATGTTTGGAAACAAACTGAAATCTACCATACATTTTGTTGAGTGTAGACTTTTAAGAAATCAGCTGATCCAAAGCAGATTTTTTCCCCTTCATTTCCATGATGTGTATCAAATGAACTATGAGGAACAGTTTGTCATGAGACTCACTTAGAAAATAGAAATCATGCTGTTCTCTATTGAGCAAACTTGCTCAAGATAAATGCTAATCAACAGATTTATTTTTAATGTAGTTCAGAAAACCAAACTACTTATAGATCTCTTCTTCCATCCATATATGCTTCAATTAAAAAAATAAACGATAATATGTAATTATAAAAATAACAAAATCAGTCCACACATTCCAGGATAAAAATGAGTAAGGACATGTTATGTTAATGCACACATGTAGTAACAGTTAAGTCTTCTTTTTCAGTAAAGCAATACTAACATATTTCCAATGTATAAATTAGCACCCAAACTAAGAGTACAAAATAGAGCAATAGCATCTGCATTGATAGCAATAGCGCCAAGAAAGAAAATTAACAGCAATTCAAAGGAGGTCTTCTCCACAGACAGAAATAGAAATCTTCAGGACGATATCAGTAGGTAAGAGCTAAAAAAAGATGATGCGGTAATAGTTCAGCTCTTTATAAATGAAATAATGGGGTAATAATAACAATAATAATACCCATGAAGTGTCATCAAAAACTAACGACTCTTTTATAAGTAGCTTTGCTGTGCTTTTTTCCTGGAAGTGGGAAGAAACCAAGTTGGCATAAATCATTTGACCTTGCATTGTGCTTTTAATTTGACCCTTTGCAGGTTTTATTGTATGTCTTTTTTTCTGACATACAGTATACTATTTCTTTAAAAAGAGAAACAGAATTGTTGCATACCTTCTGATTCTACCACCAATTGATATGGTTATTTATTTTATTTTATTTTTATTTATTTTATTTTGTCAAGCGATTATAAGATAACAGCTATAATATAAACATAGTTATGAATACATGAAATGGATACATATAAGGGAAAAAAAAGAAACTATAGGACAGGGATGGTAGGCACGATTGGTGCACTTATGCACGCCCCCTACAGGCCTCTTAGGAAGGGGGTGAGGTCAATAGTAGACAGTCTAAGGTTAAAGTTTTGGGGGTTTGGGGAAAAAAACACAGAGTCAGGTAGAGTATTCCAGACATTGACCACTCTGTTGCTGAAGTCGTATTTCCTGCAATCAAGTTTGGTGCAATTAACCTTGAGTTTGTATCTATTGTTTGCTCTTGTATTGTTATGGTTGAAGCTGAAGTATTCATTGACAGGTAGGATATTGCAATATATAATTTTATATACAATACTTAGATTGGACCGAAGGTGGCGTAGTTGTAGGTTGTCTAGATCTAGAATTTCAAGTCTGGTGGCATAGGGTATTCTGCAATGAGTAGAGGAGTGGAGAACTCTTCTTGTGAAATATTTCTGGACTTTCTCAACTGTATTAATATCAGATACGTAATGCAGGTTCCAGACTGATGGGCTGTATTCAAGTATTGGTCTAGCAAATGTTTTGTATGCTCTAGTTAGTAATGTGATATTACCGGAGGAAAAAGCTATGCAGGATTAGGTTAACAATTCTTAATGCCTTTTTGGCTATGTAGTTACAGTGGGCTCTAGCACTTAGATCCTTAGAGATGGGTACTCTTGACATAGTTGGGGTCATCAACAAGGTCTTGATTATTCAGCTTGCATTTTATTTTCTGATTTTTTTGCCAATATGTAACACAGAGCATTTATTTGTTGAGATTTGAAGTTGCCATTTGTTTGACCATTCTGATACATAGTTTAGGTCTTTTTGAAGGGTAGCAGTTACATAGTTGAGGTCTTTTTGAAGGGTAGCAGTATTGTCGGTGTGGTGTTGAATAGCTTTACATCTTCAGCAAACAGAACGCAGTTGCTCTTAATATGATCACAGAGGTCATTTATGTAAAGTATAAAGAGAGTTGGTCCTAGAAGGCTGCCTTGGGGGACACCACTGTTGACAGGTACAGGATTTGATAGGGTGTTCCCCATTTTGACCATTTGTTGTCTGTATGACAGGAATGCATCTATCCAGTTATGCAGGTGTCTGGAGATGCCATAAGATTTTAGTTTTAGGAGTAGTTTGTTGTGTACCACTGAATCAAAGGCTTTATAGAAGTCTCTGTAAATAGTGTCAATCGCTTTGCCTTGATCAAGTTGTGTAGTCCATATGTTTTTGCAGTGTATGAGTTGCAGATTACAGGATAATTTTTTTCTGAAATCAAATTGTTTGTTAGAGGGTACGTTGTTTGTCTCTAAGTGGAGGATAATGGATTGGTTAATAATTGATTCCATGACTTTACAGGTGACGCAACATAAAGAGATTGGTCTGTAATTTTCAATTAGGGCTCTCCCTTTTTGAAGATGGAGATGACCGTGGCTAGTGACCATAGGTCTGGCAAGGAGCTGGTCCTGAAAGATTTTTCAAAGATTATGCTTATATATTGCTCCAATCACACAAAATTTATCCCAGGGTATGTATTGGTTAGATGCAACAAATCTGTAATAGACATCTAAGTCTATATAGAGAAAACTGGAGGTCTCGGTTTTCTTCTCTCAGGAGTTCCCTGAATTTTCATACCTCCTGCCTTGGGCTAGTGTCTCAGTAGTTTCTACTGCTACCACCTATCTCCCAGGAGACATGTGCTTCTTGGCCTTGGAGTGTGATATAGAACTCTCACACTTTGTGGTCCCTTTCTAGAAATTAAAAAGTCAAAAAATAAGAAGAATTATTATCTGTATATATAATGCAATGTGGTCTATCTATGCTATGTAAGGTTATATAGCATAGACCATATTGGCTAGAAATTTTAGCCTTTTCACTTCTCCTTGTTTTAAACTATACATTTAAAATACCATCTTTCAATGTTAAATGAGATAAATTTCAGAGGAGTTTATTCATAGGAAAACATCTGGTATCTTACTTACCAAAAGAAAACTGCAAAATTAAAAACAATGCACTGAGCACATCTCCAGATCATGCTGCTCTATACAAATAGCCACTGACTGCCCTAGGTTTTCCATAAGAAGGAGTTGGAATAGAGAGTTCCACATTAGTATTATAGATTAAACAAATTTTCTAGAGAGAAAAAATATTTTCTGGAAGGCATTTTGTAGCTTTTATTTAGAAATATATATACAGCAAGCAGGAATCAGATGTCAGGAATCATACCTGGAACAAATTTATTCCTAAGTATTTTATCTATTTCCACACAATTATCCATTTTCTGAATTTCTTCTCCCTTACCTGGGCTTTCTCTAACTTTTTGGAAATCCAATGTTAATCAGAATCTATGAATGGCTATATTACCCTAATACTTTTCCCAGTTTCAGTACATAGTCTTCAGTGAATACTCCTACAATTTGTTCTTTACTTTAAAATGATCAAAATGACCATTTCTACCCCTTATGGCAGAGTATTTGATCCTATAAGAGACCCAAAATATATAACTATTTCTTGTGAGTATCTCTACTAGCATTCTGGCACAAGGAGCTGGTAGACAGGCTACATTCACAAAAAGTACACATCAGACTCCAAGGTCCTTGACAGAGTTTGGATCTTCAACAAGGTCTTGACTATTCAGCTTGTATTTTATTTTCTGATTTTTTTTGCCAATATGTAAGACAGAGCATTTATTTGTTGAGATTTGAAGTTGCCATTTGTTTGACCATTCTGATACATAGTCGAGGTCTTTTTGAAGGGTAGCAGTATTGTCTGTAGTGTTGAATAGCTTTACATCATCAGCGAAAAGAACGCAGTTGCTCTTAATATGATCACAGAGATCATTTATGTAGAGTATGAAGAGAGTTGGTCCCAGAACACTGCCTTGGGGGACACCACTGTTGACAGGTACAGAATTTGATAGGACGCTCCCAATTTTGACCATTTGTTGTCTGTTTGACAGGAATGCTTCTATCCGGTTATGCAGGTGTCCAGAGAACCCGTAAGATTTTAGTTTTAGTAGTTTGTCAAAGGCTTTATGTAGATTGAATCAAAGGCTTTATGTAGATTGTCTATGTAGATTGCGTCTATTGCTTTGCCCTGATCGAGTTGTATAGTCCATATGTTTTTGCAGTGTGAGAGTTGCAGATTACAGGATAGTTTTTTCCTGAAACCAAATTGTTTATTAGAGAGTAGGTTGTTTGTTTCTAAGTGGAGGATAATGGATTGGTTAATAATTGATTCCATGACTTTACAGGTGACGCGGCATAAAGAGATTGGTCTGTAATTTTCAACTAGGCTGGGGTCTCCCTTTTTGAAGATGGGGATGACCATGGCTAGTGACCATAGGTTTGGCAAGAAGCTGGTCCTTATAATTTATATAATTTATATAATAAATTATAATTTATATAATTTAGGCTCATTGTATCCCCGAGGAAAGTTTTATTCAGAATTAGTTTTAATATATTCTATTTTTATATTGTTGATGTATACATTTTTATTGGAAATAAAAATCTGATTCCCACAGGAGCAGGTAATCCCATAGATAACCCAGTCCTATGTCCTGTAGGGTAGGGGTTCCCAACCACCAGTCCACAGCATGACAATAACTGGGCCACACAAACAAGTGAAGCACCAATCTGCGAGATGCAGGCAGCATGCAAAACCATGCTCTCCACATGGTCCATGGAAAAACCTTTGTCCATGGAACTCGTCCCTAGTGCCCAAAAGGTTGGGAACCTCTGGTGTAGGAATTTATAAGTGATAACAAGTACCTTGAATTACATATGAAAGCCTATATGGGCCAAACAAGAAACACCCATAACTATTTGTGCTGCTACATTGTGGATTAAATGAAGTTTCCAAATAGTTTTCAAGGTCAGCCCCATGAAGGGTGCATTGCAATAATTTATTCATTAGATTTTTATAGTGCCTTTATTACATGCCGAATGCTTCCTTTTCCATCTGTTTTTCTCACAACAACCCTGTGATGTGGGTTGGGCTGAGAGAATGGCTGGTCCAAAGTTACTCAGGCAGCTTTCATTTCTAAGGGAGACTCACAACTAGTTTCTAGCCTGTTGCCTTAATTACTGATATGATCAAGGCTGAGTGACTGTGAGAAGACCACCAATCCAGGAATAGGAACAACTGGCACACAATACAGAATTCTGTGAAGGTCCCTCTGGCTACAACTGCCCCTTTGTCTTCAAGCAAGAACTGTGAATCCAAGAGGATCCCCAGATTGTGCATGGGATCCAAGCAAGCATGGGCCCAGATGTGCAGTCAAGTACCATCAGCATATTGACGATAGTATAGTTTCACAAAAATGCAGTGAAGACTTTTAGTGCCATGTCAGTTTAAAAATCATATTCTCCGAAACCTTCACTGGCAATCTGCTGGGGATTTTTTTCCCTCCCAGTTAAAAGTCTGTACAGATTCTCAGTCATCCAGGTCATGGTTGTCCCAAAGGTTTCAGGAGTGTGCTGTCCCAGCCAGTCAGGAGTGTGCTGTCCCAGCCAGTCTATGGGAATTGGATAGTTATTTAGGAATTATGAGCTGTCCCCTTAAGAGAATGCATCATGGTAAATGTAGTTAAAGGTACCCTGGGAAATGTAGTTCATGTCACGTGACCACATCTGTAATCCTGATTGGTCACTAAATTGACCTTCGAGGAGTTACGGGAGGTTTCCCTCCATTCTTGCCTGGACTCATGAACTGATAGTAGCTTTTTCTACTGCTACGAGATGGGTTAGGAGATAACCATCTTTTACCTACAAGGCAGATATACAAAGGATTGGTCATAAAAGAACTTCGTCACAAACGTGAGTTATGAGGATACCTGATGAACCAATAAATGTTCTTTGTTATGGACGTCTTGTTATCTCTCTGCATCTGTACAGTTTATGAATCCACCTCTGTACAAGATACAGAAAAAGGAGGTAACTTTCTTGTTTTTTCTTTGAAGATGTTTTGATTCTTATCCAATAAGCTTCTTCAGTTCTGACAGGATAGTGAGGAATGGAAGGATTTATATTCCTTGCAGAAAGCTGGTCATTTGCATCCTTTGGGAGTCGTTGAAGCACTTGGATGTATATCTGTGTCCTCAGGGTTACCTGAATAGGGCTCCTGATTCCTGTAGTCTGCATTTTTTCCTCTGGAAATCCATTCCTACTCCCACACCATTGAAATGGTGTTCATCGCAAATTGTATAGCTAAGTCTGTAGAGATTCTCAGTCATCCAAATCATGGTTGTCCCAAAGGTGCTTATTTATTTATTTGATTTGATTTGTCAATTGCTTACAAGATAATAGGTGTAAGTATAAACATGAGTAAGAATACAGGAAATAGGTACGAATAAATGGGGACAAAAGGACAGGGACGATAGGCACAATTTTGCACTTATGCATATCCCTTACAGACCTCTTAGGAATGGGGTGAGGTCAATAGTGGATAGTTTGAAGTTAAAGGAGTGGGGGTTAGAGGATGTAACAACAGAGTCAGGTGCATTCCAGGCATTGTCCACTCTGTTGCTGAAGTCGTACTTTCTGCAATCAAGTTTGGAGCTGTTTACATTGAGTTTGTATCTGTTGTGTGCTCTTGTACTGTTGTGGTTGAAGCTGAAGTAGTTATTGACTGGTAGGACATTATAGCAGATGATTTTGTGTACTACAGTTAAGTCAGGAGGTTTTCCCTCAGTTATCTCAATGGGCTGTCGGAAGAAAGATCTGAACCATCATAATTCTGATTCTAGGTTATTCTGATTCTTTTCTTTCCCAGGTACAGATCACATATAAGTCTAAAGTTTGGGCTGTAAAATCCTTGTTCAGTGGGATCAGTCCGTCTTTGGTTGAGGAACCCCTGGCGAAAAGGGAAAAGTCCTTTCCTGCTCAACTTCTCAAACAAACAACACACAGAACCGCAAACCATTCCAACTTCTCCCCTTACGCGGCTTCGTCAGACGTCACGAGGGCCCTTGCGAGTGGCGCATGAGCACCCGCAGCCTCCTCCGCCTGGCTTGTTTCAGTCTTCGCCGAAGCAAAGCTGGGAAGCAGAGCAAGAGGAGCCACCTCTGCGCTTAACGGTCTCCAAATTAGTACCGTCGCCCGCTCGGCTGCCGGTGAGTACCTCGTCCTTCAGCCGCCACCCCCTTTTCTCTGTGTGTGTGTGAACCGCACGGGGAAGGCAGCGAGGCGGTGGGGCCGAAGTGGGCGCGCGCCCATAAGGTTTCTTCGTGGGTTCAGAAGGGCAGATTTCCGACAAAGGAAGGGAGAGCCGGGAAGGCTGAGCCCCCGCCGGGCCTATAAGTGAGCGTTAGGCGAAAAGGGGAGAAAGGCCCGTTCCGTTAAGGGAAGCTGAGGGAAAGAATAGGGAGATTTGCGCCCCCCGGGTTGGCAAAAAGCGGGGTCCTTTGTCCACCCTTTCTGTTCCGAGGTTGAAGCGTCCGACCAATCACGACCGCGCCCTTCGCCGTCCGGAGGGGACGCGAGCCTTTCCTTCTGAACTCCCCCGGAGAGGGAGGAAGGGGAGTAATCTGGCTCGGCTCCCGGTGTTGTGAGCCGGCGGCGGGGAGCTGGGCCCCGATTTCCTTCTCCGGCAAGGGATGGAAACTAACGCTCAGTTATGGGAGAGGCGAAAAACGGGGGGGAGGGGGGTGGAAAGAGGCGGGCGCTTGGAGGGTCTCTGGGGCCTCATTATGGGCGCTGTCGGAAAGCCTCGCCGATTCCCTGAGGAGGACGGAGAAGGGCCCTTGAAGGAGAATTTGGAGTTTCATTACGTAGCATGTTTTCGTAAACGGGAAAGAAGGAACTAGTTGTGCTTTTTGTGAGACTCGGTTTCCCTTACGCGGAGGCGTGACGCGGATTTCCGTAACCATCCGTTAGTAATAAGGGCCGAATCGATATTAGCCTGATTCATACATCATATTAAAGCATAATCCGATTTGGTTTCGTATATTGTGTGGATTTAGCCATTACGGTTTAGTGTAAAACCATGGTTTATGGATTAAAATAATCTTAAAGTCTGTGCAGACTTCAACTCATACAGGCTTCAACTCATCGATCATGCTGGAAAAGTTTGATGAGGTTGAAATAAAGTAATTGGAAAGCAAGGAGTTGTCTTCTCCTGGCTTATGTTCTGAGAATGAATTTTCCAAGTAATACAGGATTTAGCATAGAGTTTTGTCATGGGTGAACAGAATCACGGTATTTGCTGTCTTGAAGTACTTATCCCTTTATTTTATGAAAGTTATATGTATTGTTAAAAATACAGTTATCCATTATTTGCATAAATAGATTTTTACTAGTCATATTTTTAAATTAAATCTAATAGCACAAGTTTATGCAGTTTGAAATTAAATTCTGCTTCTAGTATAAGACTTTGGATCAGGGGTTCCCAACCTGGGGTGCTCGCATCCCCTGGGGGTGCGAGACAATATTCCAGGGGGTGCGAGAAAAGTCCAGGTAAATAATAGGATATTGGCTATATGTTGGCATTTTTATTTATTATGCAATGGATTAACTTTGTTTTCATTTTAGAGTTAAGCATCGTTATTTAGTGGCCATCACATACATAGCTGAAAAGATTCAATCCTACCATATATTTAACATGTTCAGTAGTTCCTAAAGTCTAAATTTCAGGGGGTGCGAGGTTCGAATGAAATTTCTTTAGGAGTGCGGGGCGAAAAAAAGGTTGGGAACCACTGCTTTAGAGTTATGATTCATGCTGTCACTTCTGAAATATATATATAGATGGCACATCTTGAATTGAAAATAATTGTCCATTTCATATACTGTTTTTTACTTCTCCAAAGGCACAGGAAATATTTTTAACCATTAAACATTTTTAACAATTTAGAAAGTCAGAGAAACTAATCGCTTCTAATGTATTGTTATTATAATTAATGTTAAAAGTAACAAAACTATCATGAATAGTTACCAGTGATAAGTTTATCTTCCATGAATTTGACCAATTATTCCCATGAATTAATCCAGGTGGTTTGCCAACAGTGTATTTCTTTTGGAAGTCCATAGTTTTAAACCACATTGAGTGTATTCTCTGTTCAGTTTGTTAGGCAAATCCTGTATTTATTTACTTTTTAATATTCATATAGAGCCTTTTGTACATGACCTCTGATTGGTATACGCAATATTCTCTCTTCCTGTTTTCCCTCGTAATAGTCATATGAGGTAGGTTGGGCTAAGAGTGACAGGCCCAGCAAGCTTGTCATTAAAAGACTTGTTCATTTTTCTACATTATACATAAAGTATGTTTATACATCTCTATACTCTGTTTCTTCCTTTTTGCTAAAATAAAGAGATCCATGTAATTTTTCCTTTACATATTATCAAAATAAGCATATTATCCCATGTCGGTTATTTTACAGATATTATAATATCTGTAACTGAAAAATAACTGAAATCATAAGTAGTATATTTTCATTTCATTTTCTGATAATTTCTACCCTTTTTTTAAAAAAACAAGTTTTATTTTCAAGACAAACAATACATAAATACACATAAACACAAAACATAAAAGCATAAAAAATCTCTTTTCTGAAAGTTGCTTAGTCCCGGGTTAAAACTCTTGGTACAGACACAAGTTCAGTTTCATATTCATTTTACATACCATTCCATATCTTATTAACATTTTCAATTTTCTATATAACTTCTCCTCTCCTTTAAATTTTCTCAATTTTTTTTCCTCCTCTCAATTCATATCCTAATATTTATTATTCTTTGTCTGTTCTATTCGAGCCAATCATTTATTTTTCTTCTTTAAAAAAAAGGAGAAATACTTCTCCTGTACACTATATGGAGTATGATGCCTTTATCTTTTCCCCTTATATTTATAGTACTTAATATAAAATGCATAACATACATTGGGATTCTGTCTGGTACATTCTAAAATTATACTATATTATCAAAAATAATACAAATCTATTCATTAGTATTGATATTCATTCGTATCTTAGACGTTTAACTCATTACTTTTCAATTAAATCACATGCTTTTATGAGAGCCCTATTTTCCATAATTATCCCCCCCCCCACATCACATATTATAGCTCAATATTTCGTTGAAATGTTCCTCCTTCTTCTACTTCAAATCTCATTTCACAAAAGATTTTGCTAGTATACCATGTTCTAATCATTAATTTTAACAATCATTTATATCTTAAACATTTTATCCATTTCAATTGAATATCATGCCTTTGTGGGAACACTTATGCTTTCCACAATTATTACCCCCCCCCATCACAATCTTGAATCATATTTCATTACAGTACTCTCTTTTTCTTAACAAAAATTTCACTTATTTATGTTAGATATTTTATCACATTTTAAGCTACATATTATTTCTAATTTTCTATAATTACTTCTAAATACAGATATAAAAATGCAATCTTATGTACCTTTCTAGAATCCCATTAACAATAAGATCTATCCATTATCTCTGAAAAACTTTTGCTTCTTAATATCTTGCTCCCCACCATTAGAGCTTCTCATCCCTTCCTTTCTCCCTTGCTTCTTCTTCTCCTTGTCCTCTTCAACCCCTTGTCTCTCCACCTCCCTTTTATTCTGCTTTCCCCCTTTCTGTTGTTTCTTAACATAATGTCCCTTTTTCACCTTATTCTTCTCTTTTTGGGCTGTTTTTCCAAATCTTAAAGACCTCTTTTCCTTTTTCTCTTGCTTTTTCCCGTCTCCAATCAAAGTCCTTTTCTCATCAAAGATGGCTTCTCCTTCTTCTTTATCCCCATCATCCTCATTCTGCTTCGCATAAATATAAACCGCCATTTCTAAGTATTGAAAAATAGTGCCAAGTCCATCTTCCCCTCCTTGTTTTTCTCTTTCATATTTTTGATATATAAGTTCCAATCCATCCACAGATGATGCCATTGTGTAGAGAAAAAGTTTTTCCAAACAACCACCCAGATGATTTAATCAGAAATAATTTCCAAAGGTTCCAAAATCACCAAACAATCCAAACAGACTGTTTCTTTTAAATACCTTCTTCTTCACTTTTTCTTTCTGAGGTTAAAGTAATCACAAATCCTTTTCAAATATATTTTTTGGAAGTTTTTAAACTCTTTGCAATTCTAGGCATTCTTCTCCTTATTTTCAAATTTTGCTCTGATTTTTTTTTTCACTCTCTCTTCCCACTCACAGCCAAAAAGATTTTTTTTCCCCCCCGCTGTCACTTTAGGAAGGAGAGTAGAACAAAGAAAAAAAAACTTTCCCCTTTAGGGTATTCGCAGCTTGTGGCTCTCACAAGGAACAATATATCCTTAACAGCTTTCAATGTTCCAAATCACTTTCTCCCGTCTTGTCCCGGTTAGAAGCACCTTTCACTTTCTCCAGCTTTCTCCCTCCTGCACTTGCTTACCCGGCTGCAGCTTTCTTCGTGGCGGCCATTACTGACCGCCATTCCTCTGCCTCGGGAAAAGGGAGTTTAGCCGGCTGGGGAGGGGGTTTGCGATACCCCCAAACCCCTTGCCGGATCCCCCCTATCTTCAGCTGCCTCTATGGGGCAGCTATATCCCCCAGATCCAAATGGATCGGGGGAACCTTGGCGAACGCAGCAGGGATCGCGCGGTCGCAAATCCCTGCCGCCGCCGAAGGCTAGCAAACCGGAAACCAATTTCTACCCTTTTTTGTAGCAGTTAACAATTTATCCTTTTTTCTAATGTACAATTTATCCTTTCTTGTACAATTCTATTGCAATCTACTACAAATCTAAGACCATTCCTTGGTCAGTCATTGTCAGTGTGAATTCAGTGAATATAAAGTTAGGATTTTGGGGGCTGAACATACTTCACTTTTGCCATGTCTCTCAATTAGTTTGGAAAAATGCTCTTGGAAATATTAAGGAGGTATTGAATGACCTAATTATTAATTCCACAAAATACTTTCCAGAGGATTATTATGTCGTGTTTCTCCATTTATTCAGATCAAGGTATATACCGTACCAGTATAACCGTACCAGTATTATGTGATTCAAGGCAAAAATATCCTTCACTAAGTCTTCTGGACTCTTAACTAGCAATGAAATAAAGCAGCAAAACTTTTTTCTGTACTTCCATTGATGTCCAACATCGAAATTTGAGCTTCATATTGCCTAACTGATCTGATTCTTCAATTATTTGGGTTCCCCCCCCAAGAAAACTAGGCTGTTAATTCCTAACTCTAGGGTCATTAGGAACATACTAAAAAGAATTAAACTTATTGGGGGTTCCAATGTTTATATTCATTTTGAGAATTCTTTCTCCCCAACTTCCACTTTCTGCTTATCTCAAGGCCACTATATATATTTTCAGGAGCTTTGGTGAAGAATTTATCAAAGCCCTACAAAGTTCACTTAAATTATACCACCTAAGTTACTGTTAATTCTTGTTGGCTTTCTCGAAGTATTTGGAAAACTGAGTCAAATAGCATTTTACTTTGCAGAATCTGTATTCCTTCTTCTCTTTCAAATAATCTGCACTTGATGGAAGAGTTAGGGCAAGCCCAGATAGAGGCTGACTAGCCAGCAGAAATACCAGAGGAGTATTTTTTGATTTATATAGGTTCATGCATGCACCTATGTTTTCTTTTTCTCCATTGCTTCAAACTGGTCAGGAGGGGGAATGCAATATTATTCAGTTTTAGAAAAAATATTGAAAAGAAAAGAATTAAGTATTAATTCTGTACTTGTTTGATTTACAGTTCAACCTGGGGTTTCCTAGATGTGAATGTTGGAAGTCTTTTATTGATAAAATTAACTATATACTGTAAATAGAGGTCTGAATGACATGACTCAAAGAAGTAAATGAAAACTCTGTAATTATTTACTTCTAGTAAATAATGGGTTTTTAGAAATAGAAATTAATAATCTAGAAATAAAAAATATGAATATCAAATTGTGGTTGTTAATAATTTTTTGAACTGTTCTTGGACATTGGAATTTTTTATTTGCTTATTTAAGAACTTTTTTCCTCCAGTGAAAATGTCGCTGTATCCTTCTCTGGAAGACCTGAAGGTAGACAAAGTAATTCAGGTATGACAAAATAATTTTTGATAAACTTTTGTTGTGGGCAAAACTTGGTTTTTGAGATTTTTGAAGTATCACAGTAGTTTAAAAATACGGTGTTTGTGGTATAAATACTGTTTTATTAATTATATTGCATATATTAATCATACGCATAACCAAAAATCATCTGGAGACATGAAACCCACATTTTTTTCTAGAAGCTCTTTTAGCTATTCTGTTTAAAAAATTGAACATTTCCATACCTACAATTGCTTAGCTGAACTTTGATGTGAGTAGTTTTCTTAACTGCTTATGCCTGGTGAGCAGAAATGGGGTTAGCCATCCCTTTGAATAATCTTAGAGAGTGTTTTCTGGTTTACCAGAGATATGAATTCATCAAGCATTGTTTAGACTGAATGCTCTGGGCAGGTCATTCCATTCCTGACATCTGGTCCTGGCACAGGTTACTTGTGGAAGCTAATTTTAAGGCCTGATTGCAGCTTTAAAACTTGATTTCTTGAAATAAGGTAGTATTGTAGGGGGAAGAATAAACTCTTCTTTCACTAGCACTGACCTTCCACTAAATGGAAAAACAATAAAATCTCTAAAATCAGTATCAGTAATAATAGAGGTGATTGAAGTCTGACAGAGGGGCCAAATAACCTTATCTCTAAACTGGTGTTAAGTATAAAATAAGAACAAGAAAATAGGAAGAAACTTTTAGAGAAAGGTGATGACTTTCCTGAGAAATATGTAGGTTGTATGAGACCTTTGTACTGCATTGAGACTTTACCCAAAAGTTATGCCGGTTGCAGGATTAGTGTTAGATGAGAAGTCCAGTGACCATGTTTAAATTCTAAATGTCAGTAAGCTGAGTGGGTAATCTTGAATCAAAATTTCAGTACTTGAGGGAAGATCATTTATACCAGATTCAATTCTTGGAAAAAGGTGGAGGAACCCTAATTTTTTTAAGATTAAACTTCACTGTGATGTGGATGTATAAACTGGTGCTCCTTTATGTCTCTTTATCTCTCATTATTGTAATGTCATGATGCACATAGAAGTAGAGATTATAAACATCTTTGTTCACACTGCTTTTGTTTCATACTAGCAGTAGTTAATCCCAACATTTAATATTTTACATTTAGAAGCCAAATAAAAGGGGAAATGGGATACAATGATATTACTGTGAGCTATGCATAAAATGGGTGGGACATGTTTTAAGCTTTATATTTTTATAGCTTCAAAAAGTTTTAATCAGGAAGCTGTGATGGATAACCATTTTATCTCACTGTTTCTCTCATCAAAATCTCCTTGTCCAAGTTGTTGTCTTCCCATCTTAACAATGTGAATTTAACTTTTATCAAAGAACAATCAATTGTGACTGCACTGAAATAAAATAAAAAGACAAGGTTCTTACTATTGAGTCAGATCTAGTTGAGCACTTGGAGAATTGCTTCTTAAAATTGTGTCTTGCATAATGAGGAAACTGAAAAAAATTACAAAACCTTATAAAATGTTAACCATTACGATATATTAATATGTAGAAACATTCAGGTAGTCCTTGCTTAATGACAGCAACTGGGGCTGGAATTTCCATCACCAAGAGATGCTGTCATAAAGTAAACATCACATGATGACATCGCTTAGCAATAGCAATCATAGCAGTTCCTGTTGCCATTGTTAGCAAGGATCACAGGTAATAAAGCAGAGACTACTTCACAACTTCTTGCATGCTTCCAACAAGCAAAGTTAATGAGAAGCCCACAGGAAGTTGCAAGCCCTTGGTGTCTCACAAAGAGGCAGGTAGTCAGATAAGGGGCTGTTGTGCTGTGTGGAGGGTGGCTGCTACAGTTTGGGAAGGGTGCGTGAGTAACAGAGCTACATGAGGATGATAGGGCTTGGGTTGGCAGCTACTGGGGATGGGAGAGTACATCTGTGCCCATGAGTGTTTGCTGCCGGGTGAGAGATGCTGTGTCAGTAGTTGCAAGTGGCTGCTTTCAGGTGAGGGAGGGTGCCAGTGGTTGCCATGCAAGCATTGCTGGACATACATAGATGTAGGCAGGTGTTAACGATTATGCACTGCACATACTAGCAATAACACTTAGATCTATATAATATTCTATAGTACTTTACAGCATTCTCTGAGAAGTTTGCAAATACCAGCATATTGCCCCTAACAATCTGGGTCCTAACTTTACTGACCTCGGAAGGAAGGAAGACTGAGTAACCCTTGAGCCGGTCAGGATTGAACTCCAGGCTGTGGGCAAAGGTAGCCTACAATACTGCATTCTCACTATGATTCATAAGTACACTAGAATAAGATTCTCAGAATCTTGTACTAAAAAAAAAAAAAAAAAAGCTGTGGGAGCAACTTAACAGGACCAACTTGTAATCTTCCCTGCTGGCTTCCCCATTAACTTTGCTTATGGGACACTGACAGGAAGATCACAAATGGTGATTGTGTGACCGTAGGATCCTGCAACCGTTGTAAGTATAAGCTGAATGCCAAGTGCCCAGATTGTGATCGTGAGGGTGCTGGGATGGCCAGACTTTGAAGACCAATCGTAAGTACCTCATGCTTAGTGCCATTGTAACTTTGAGCAGTTGCTAATGAATGATAATTAACCAAGAACTGGCTCTAAAATGTTCTATATTTTTATGTAGTTTAATTCTTTTATTGTTTTTTAAATCATATTTCTGTATAGGCTCAGACATCCTTTGCTTCAAATCCAGCTAACCTAGCAATTCTATCTGAAGCTTCAGCACCCATCTTACAAGATGGAAGTAAGTTGCTATAAGATTTGAAAAACGCTTAATACTTTGTATAAATTTCATTGATTGTAGAAAGATTTAATATTTTAATTGATTGTTATATGTTTTGCTCTTAACATGATCTTTCATAATCCATTTATTTATAGATGAATTTGTAAAATTTATTTTCTAGCCTTTGAAATCCTGTCTATTGATGAATTCTGGGCTTATCTCAAAAGAAATGAATTTTGCAAGTTTTAATTTGAAGAAAAAAGCTCAGTAATGTTTTATATTTTATAATATGTACTTGGGATACATTGTTTTTATTTTTTTGAGAATGATAGTATCAGTTTATATATCAAATTCATTATAAAAATAAATCAAACTTACTGAAATGCTTACATTCAGTTTGGAATTTTGAATACAAGGAGTGCAGAATAGATTTTGTGAACTCTTGTTTTATTTTCAGACAGAAAACCATTTTCTCTAGTGTAGAATCATTGTAAGAGAATGTAATGTTGTTGCAGTATGAAAGTAAACTTCAGGTTAGTTAATTTAGTACCTTCAACTAGTGTGTTCAGTTTTTAAAAATGCCAAAGGATGAGATTAATGAAATATGAGGCATGCTGTTTATTTTGCCAAGAATATAATTCAAGGGACAGAAATACATTGTAGCAAGGTTATAATTACTTTGGTTTTTACTTTTTTCAGATTTATATCCTAAACTGTATCCTGAACTTTCCCAGTATATGGGTATAAGTTTGAATGATGAGGAAATTCAGAGAAACCTGACAATGGTTCCTGCAAATTCACAGGGGGTAAGTGTCATAACAGAGAACAGGGATTCCTTTGGGCTTTACTGATTTTGAGGGATTAAATTACTCATGAAAAAAAGGGAAAGAAAGATGGGAAACCTATTGTATTCCCTCCCCTATAATTGAAAAAGTCATTAACAAAAAAACATACATGTTACATTAAAACAATGGATGTATCTGCTCAGCTTGAATTTACTTCAGTCTTTTTATAACTCTGATTTTATAGATGCTCAAAGATGTATATCTGATAATAGGGTTTGTTCTGATTTTAATTTGTTTGTGGGGGAATGTTTTTTTACTCTATAGCTTGTTGCAAGACCTTCTGCATCAGATTACATGGTAGCTCCAGTAACCGGAAATAATGTTGGAATTCGTCGAGCAGAAATTAAGCAGGGGATCCGTGAACTGATCTTGTGTAAAGATCAGGAAGGAAAAATTGGTCTTCGTCTTAAGTCAGTGGACAATGTATGTATAATAAATGTTATGCTAGAATTCAAAATAGATAAATTGTTACATAAAGATGTATTCTTTATTGTTTATCTTTCAGCCCTTGAAGTTGGACAGCAAAAATATTTTAAAAAATTAAAAATGCTTATATTTATGAGTCACAAAGAAATTGCTAACTTTTTAAAAATTAAACACTTTCATGAGTAATACAATTAATAGTATAATCAGAGAACTAATATTAGCTTAATACATTTTATCAAATTTAAGTATGTATTTTTGAATTAAAATTTTAGGAATGGTAGATGTAGTATTTGTAATATAATAATGTTAATAGAAGGTTGAGGCTTGCTTATTTAAAAATGATCAATTTGTTCAATATATTTCTCCTCTGCTTTTAATATATACAGGAATTATATGATCACACACCTAAACTTACCATTATTGTTTTAGGGTGTCTTTGCTCAGCTGGTTCAGGCAAACTCCCCAGCCGCACTGGCTGGCCTGCGATTTGGAGACCAGATTCTACAAATCAATGGTGAAAATTGTGCTGGATGGAGTTCTGATAAAGCTCATAAAATATTAAAGCAAGTTTCTGGAGAGAGAATTTCCATGATTATTCGAGACAGGTAAACTTGCAGGATTATTGTATATCAGCTGAATTATGTTAATCGTAATATCTGTGCTTTCTGTATTGTTAACTTAAAAGTATAAGCTTCTTCACAGCCAGTAAATTTGGGGTTATTTTATTGAGGACAGTGGTTCAGTAATATATTTGGTAAATTTTATAAGTAGTGAAATACAAATATTTTTCTTCTAGGCCTTTTGAACGGACTATTACCATGCACAAGGACAGTACAGGACATGTTGGCTTTATCTTCAAAAATGGAAAAATAACTTCAATAGTAAAGGATAGTTCGGCTGCAAGAAATGGACTTCTTACTGAACACAGCCTTTGTGAAATAAATGGACAGAATGTAATTGGTCTGAAGGTAAATGATGTTTTTTGTAAATATGTTGTACTCTAATCAATTAAACTGACAAAAAAAATCACTTGTAAACATATCAGTAATATACAATTGTACCGTGGCACATGACTGCTTTGAAGCTCTTTGAATTTGATACTTGATGCATTTTGACAAGAACATTTTGTCCTAGTCCAAAATTTGTTTGATATACCATGTGCAAGCTATAACTTATTGGTGTCGGCTGCCTTGTTATTTTCTGTTTTTTCCAGTTGAAAAAAAGGTCCATGCATTAGTCATGTGGTATCTTTCTTCTGTGCTCACCCCCTTGTTGTCTTAGCTTGTGTGGTCATTTTGTGTATTTTTGCACTTTTTTCTCATCAGTACAGGAAAAATGAAGTTTTTACTTTAAGTGTTTATTAATTTTAATACATTTTATTAATTTTACTTCTCATGTAATGATATACAACCCTATGTGATGACCTGGGGCATGGCACAAAAGCAACACAGCCAGAGAATAAGTATGACTCCCTTTATTAGCTCCAACTTTGCCCTCAATGTCCGGTTACTCTCTGGTCTGGAGAAAAACTCTTCCACAAACCTGCAATAGCCTTTGGCTGCAGATATTCCAGTCCAAACGTTGACAACAAAACTTTAAATTATAAACCCAACAATGCAAGATAAGGTAATAAATCCGGCAGGGCAAGATAAGGAATTCCAGAAGTGAAGTAACATGGCAGTAAACAAACCAGTTGGGAGGATGCCAGGAACTCCGATAGCAGCAGCCAACACTAGAGAAACTCAGTGTTTGTTCCTGACAATCCCATCCCTCC
Source organism: Notechis scutatus (assembly GCF_049901735.1). NCBI lineage: Eukaryota > Metazoa > Chordata > Lepidosauria > Squamata > Elapidae > Notechis > Notechis scutatus. The sequence goes on from NC_142011.1 coordinate 171,184,297, forward strand.
CATCTGCTTCTCCTTTAAACTCCACCCCCAGGTGTGCCTTGTGAAAGGAATTTCCTCCCTCAAGTCAGGCAACCTATGTTGCTCTCTTCTCTGTTCTTCCCTGCGTGCCCTAGGATGAAGAGGGGATGGGCCTTGGTCTTCATCTGACCCCTTCTCCCTTGTTCTACCCCTCCCCTGCTCTGCCCAGCCTGACTTTGCCGTTCCCCGTTTCTTCTATAGCCAATAAAGCCACTCTCCTGCTCCCTGTCAGCTACTAGTCTTCCTCCTCAGAGTCCCCCGACAGGGGCATGACACCCTATCTTACATATTGCCTTAAAATGTGCATTGTCTTTGGTTTTGGAACACATTAAATTTATTGACATTATTCCATAAAATTGGTACGTGTTGCTTTTGGTACTTGTTGCACCTCCCGGAACCAACTAAGCACAAATACCGAGGTACCACTTTATATGGATTACTATTTTAAAACAAGAAAGCAATAACAGGCACTATATTTCTGTTTGCATAGCGATGCAGGTTTCTGCCTTTAGTAGAGATTATTATTATTGATTACAGTCTTATTTTAGTCAGCTTCTTCTATCGTTACTTTCCTTGTAAAGAGCTGCTGTTTCCTTTTGCTGATGAAAAAAAGAATATTCACATTCATCTGCTGAATTGTGCATGACTTTCTCTGTTGCTGTTTGCTAGCTTTGAAGATCTAGTAGCATATAATGATAGCAGTCATCACTCAAATAATCTTGATACTATCTTTTGTCTGAGAGTATATTTTATTTAAACTATTTAATACCGTATATGCTGGCGTATAAGACGACCCGGCATATAAGACCACCCCCAACATTTCCACTCAAAATATAGTTTGTTATATACTCGCCCCCTCTTCCGCACGCCTTCCACTTTTGCACTTTTTTTTTTGAGGCACTTTGTGCACCGTGGAAACGAATCCCGTGAAGCCGAAAGAGCAGCCAGCCTTCTCCCAGCTCCCAAGGAAACGAGGCTCGCACCGCCCGGGCTCCGCTGAGGTATCCGGCTGGGGCTGTCAGGAGTTGTTACCGCTGGCGCGGCTCCAGTCCAGCGTTGCCTCGGGAAGGGAAAGGCAAAAAGGAAGAGCCGCGGCGGCGCTTTGCAATGGCAGCAGCGGCTCCTGGTTTTGCCTTTCCCTTCCCGAGGCAACGCGGGACTGGAGCCGCGCCAGCGGTAACAACTCCTGACAGCCCCAGCCGGATACCTCAGCGGAGCTCGGGCGGTGCGAGCCTCGCTTCCTTGGGAGCTGGGAGAAGGCTGGCTGCTCCTTTCAGCTTCACGGGATTCGCTTTCCACGGTGCGCAAAAGTGCCTCAGCCGCGGGCAGCCGCAGTGCTTCCCAATTACTATTTGCCGGCGTATAAGACGACCCCCCCAATTGGAGGCATGTTTTTCAGGGCAAAAAAGTCATCTTATACGCCGGCAAATACGGTAGTAGTTTTATTTAGTAAACTACTTCATTCACCTTGAAACAGACTAAAACAAAGTTAAAATCATTGTGGTTATAAAACAGTTTCAAGGTTTATAAGAATTTGACTTTTACACTTTGTTTAATAGGATTCTCAGATTGCGGACATATTATCAACAGCTGGAAATGTAGTGACCATTACTATCATGCCTTCCCAGATCTTTGAACACATAATAAAAAGGTACAAGTATTTGTGTGTGTGTGTGTGTGGGGGTAATGGGCTCTTTATCATTTGAAAGGATGGATAATATGCATTGAACTTATAATGATTATAAAATGCAGATAGTCTTCTCTTACTAACCGCTTCGTCATTGACCAAAATTATCACAGCACTGAAAAGGTAACTTAATGGTTAACTTAAGACCATTGGAACAGTTTCCCAGATATGTGATTAACATTACTGTTGGCACGTTGTCCTGTGCCTGAATTTTATTTTTTTCTCCCCTTACTGAACAGATTTTAATAAAGGAAGCTTTATTTTCTGCACAGGGAAAACAATGTAATTGCACTAGCTGTTAAAATCCCTTTCTCTCCAATTTCTCTACTTTGCAAGGGTGGCTGGAAAATAAGTGATTTCTGTAAGCAATCTCTTCTTTGCCTGACCCTTTCCTGCTGCCAAAGCAATCACGTTGCTTTTGATATGTAGAAGAGCAAACAGCTTACTCCCTTGAAATCCCTACTTCAATCTTTTGGGGAAGAACATTCAGGCAGGGAGAGATTACTTACAGAAATTATTTACTTTCTTCCTACCCAACCACCTTGCAGAATGGAGATTAAAGTGGAAGAGAGTTTAGAGAAAGTAAGCTGTTTGTGTAGCACAACTGTCCTATAATGCGGAACATTTATATTGCTTTTGATAGTAAGCAGACACTTGGGCATTCCAAAGAATGGAACTATAGTTAGCAGACAAACAGAAGCTGTAGATATGAAACTGAGTAGTCTTGTCTATTTCTAGCCAGAAAGTTCAGTTGTGGTCACATGATTTCACACTTACTAATTGCTTCACTTAGAGTCCCAATTAGAGTCACTAAGTGAAGATTATCTGTAAGTTCGTATTGGTAATACTACCTTATTCCAGCAACTTTACCCTCAATTAAATTGGAACACATCTAAACTTTGCTACTGAAATAATTGAAAACTTAACTTTTAGTTCTTGAAGTTGCTTTTTAAGAGTAAACATATTATGACAATATATGTAGTTCAGGATTGAATTGTGAGTCCTTAATGCTGAGTTTGGTTGTTTGCCTGCAGATGTTTCACCCCCCTACTAGATAAAATCAATACAAGTGAATGTGGGGTTTTCTCCCTGCTTTTATACAGTAACTGGCTCTGCTAGTTTTGAAGGGGGATGTGATTTTCTCTTCTGTAGTTCCTCAATTAGGGTATTTTTTTCTACTTGATAGCAACCAAGCACAGAGAGCACCAAGGATTCCATATATTAATGGATGTTATAATTCTTTGCATATATTTGCTCATAGAATAACATCGTAGCGGTCAGATGTGAAAAACCAGGTCCATGTGCAAAAGTCCAAAATTAACAGATTTATTGCTAAGTCTATACATAGGAATATTTTCAGCTAATGGTCAGGATCTGATTAACATTAGATAAATGTCAACTTGGCAGAAGAACTCTAAACTGATCCCTCTTTTTACTCCTCCACATAGCTCTGCAAATCCTTTCATACAGACCTGCTAATATTAACTCATTTATGGATAACTCAAATATTTTGCGCTAATCTTTTTGTAATTCTACAAATGTTGAATGTCTTGCATATTCCATTATGGGCTAATACATTGTGAACTTTTTTTTTAGGATGGCTTCAAGTATTATGAAAAGCTTGATGGATCATACTATTCCTGAAGTCTAAACATTTTTTGGATGCATTTGTAATTGAGACACTGATAAACATGGGCTACTATGTCTTCGCAATATTTACATTCTGTACATGAGCCTTTCTTTGACATGAGATGCTGCATTGAGCATTTATATTACATTATGGCTGGGAATGTCACATTTCAACAAAAACCTTGCTCACATTTTGAATTTTATATTCATCATGCTACTTTGACAAAACATATGCTTCTTTCATAGGGTTCTACTGAAAGAAAACTTAATGTTTGTGAAAGCATCTAGTATTTGCTTTCTTTGATCCAGATATACTGCTGCTCTTTGTACTTTTTCAGATTCATTTTTTTACTGCATCTACCAGTGAGAATATAACTTAGTGTTAATTAACTGATTTTAGTAATCTTGTTTACAGAAAGCATGCTGGTTAAACTGAGCATAGCTTGTATTTATCATTCCATAACAATTTTAAAATAATGTTTGTCTTCTTGCTGTGTTATAAAATTGTTCTAATATGCTTATATTGTGTTGCCTTAATCCTCTTAAAACTGAAATAAAGTTGCAAATATATTCACTTCCTAAATGCATAGTATTTTGTATTGATGAATCTCTAAATCCTGATTGTTAGCACTATAATCCATCATAAAGGAAGCAGTGAAAGTGTTAAACATTTTACCTCAATAGTGTGTTTTTGGGGCTCTTGAAATAGTAAAATCAGTGTAGGCCATAGTATTTCTTTTATTACATCAACCAATTTTTCTAAAATGAAATAAAATGTAATGTTGGACATAGGTAACATTTTAATAGCTTAGTCATTAGGATTTTTAATTTATTTCTTCTCTAGCAGATAGCCTTTGATATAATAATTGTAGTAAGAAACCACCAGCAGTTTACTGATGTTTTATCAGTGGGATATCAAGCTTTAATGCTAGAAGATAAGCCCAACCTGGCAGCTAGACAGAAGAAAAATGTTACAAATACTGGCATGTAATATGTGAATTCTATCATAGGTATAATACAGGGAAGCTGAAGGCGCATACTAATGAAGAATCGTTGGGAATTATGACTTGTGTGGTCAATTTAATAACATGCTTTTCTGTTAAACTGATCATCTTAGAAGGCGAGGTTTAAGAGAACTAGACGATAACATTAAACAATGTTATTGGAAATAAACAATATTTACCACTACTACCCCCAAGCAGAAACAAAAAATTTGGGAAATTCATTGAAACAGCATATTGTGTAGTTTTAAGTACTACATATAGAGATCAGTATTTGAATGGGCCTCAGTAGTGAGTATGCAAGCATCTTTTATATTGGTTTGCAGAGGAAGGTGAAAAAGGATTCATGTTTTGGTCTGGCCAATAAATCATCACAGTTGATAAATTTCTTTAGATTAAACTGTAGCACTTGACTTAACTAAGGGTAAAGTGATAATGACTGTTTTCATTTAACGTTGTGAAATATTTTTTAGTAAATGAAATACTTCCCAGTCCAAATACAGAGATACTAGAAGTCAGTGAAAGGAAAAAAATGATATGGGACAAAAATGAGTGTTCTATGTCAGACCTAGTACATGTGGATAGAATGTTAAACTCCACATGTCCCTGGCACTTGGTAGAGATATTTGAATGCGAAATCATGGCAATATATAGATAACTCTTAGTAAGAAGATGGGAAGGTATTTGATAAGGAATGTGTGCTAGCCCACAAAAAGAAAAAAAATAAGCAGCTTTATAAAATCAGGAAAAAATACTTTCCCAACTAAAAAAGTTAAGTTATTCAGCAATCAAACTGTTGGTTGACAATGAGTGGTCTATAGAGTGAAACAATAAAAACATGATCATATTCAGATGGAAGTTTAGGGAAAATATTTCTGCCAAGTACATAAAACTGAACAAAATCCTATTAGAAAGCAGATGACAATGGATTCTTTGGCACAAAGCCCTCTGGTTCTCTTTGGCCAGCCATTTTCTCTCTTAGCTCTAGGAAGAAGACAATGGCAAACCAGTCCAGTAATTTCCAAATAAAGATAAAATTTACCGATTGCAATATTGGCAAAATAATGCCAAGAAAACTGCAGAGATTTGTCTAGGCCCGTGATGGTGAACCTATGGCACACGTGCTGGAAGTGGCATGCAGAGCCATCTCTGCCAGCACGCGAGCTGTCACCCCATGTCAGGTCCATTACATATGCACGTGCGCCTCCCACCAGCCAGCTGATTGTCGAGTATTTGCCGCACATGTGCGGGGGGCAGGGCACGCACAGGAGATGCATGTGTTTGCGCAGAGGCACAGGGCATGCAGGGGGAGTCATGCACATGCGCAGAGGTGCGGCACATGGGATGTTGCATGCACATGCGCAGGGGGGAAACGTGTGCATTGCATTATGGATGCAGGTACTTTCTGCACACAAGGATGAAAAGGTTAGCCATCACTGGTCTAGGCAGTCTCCAGACATCAACACTGATTTGAAAACAAACATACAAGGAACAATATAGAGAGTAGTATGATTTCAAGTTAAAACATATTGGTTATTGAAAAATAAGTTTATTTTCAACAGGAGTATAAGACAAGTACCTCAAGCTGCTACAGTATTCAGTAAATAGGCAAGAGCATATAGACATTTGTAACATTTTAGAGTCTTCATCAATATACGAAGGGGACCAGAAGTTCTGTTTGAACTATAGAAAGCATTTTTACATTTTAGCAAGGTCCTTTTAAAATTCTGGTTTAAAAATATTAAGGATTGAGATTATCAGAGAAAAAGCACTTAGTATTGCTGTTTCCAGAACACAATTTGTCTGTCTTCTCCTCCAGTAATTATATTGCTGCACTGGTCATTCATCCACATACAAGTAACAGCACCTAAGGAAGATACATATGCAAGTCAATCAGATTGACCATTTCCAACCACCTTCCTGAAACTTCTAGCTGCAATACATAACTTTATTCCAACTACAAAAGATGTTAGCTCACAGCACCTATGAAATTACATTTTGAGAAGCAAGTTATAGAATTTGTCATACTTAATTTGAGAAATTATATACCAAAAGCTCTCAAGCTAAGCTAAAAATGGTGGGACATGAAACTGTTCTATAAACTAATGATTAATGAACAGGAAACAGTAAAAAGTAATATGCATTCCTATTGGCGAGGCAGTATTTCCAAGCGTCTGATTTGGGCCTGGTACTTTCAAAATTGTAAATAATAATCATGAATTTCATGAACTAAGAATAACTTCTAAAACTATTGAGTTGATTGCCTTCCAATGTCTCCATATTTGAAAAAAGAAAGTTGCAAAGCCAAGATGCCAATAAAGAATATTTGTAGTTCAGGGTTGAAATGAGGGGTCCTTAGTGATCTCTGAGCTTGGTTGTTTTATTATTATTATTGTTTAGGTAACATTATTAGTTCTACTAAGGAGTGGGGTTTGCTGTCAGTTCATCAGAAGTCATGTACAACATACAGTGTAATGACTGCAACAGCCACTACACTACGTAGGACTAACAGGAAAAGATATGATAAAAACACTTTAATTTCAGAAAAACGACAGACTTAATCATAGTTTCATCTAGGAAACTGACAAACCTAGACCAAGCCAAGTCCAAAAATGCTAGGGAATTTCTAGAAGCTTGGCATTAACAAATTAACCATCAATGGGCACATAGCTAAACAATATCTACAGGCAAAAATTGACAAATCAACAAGACAAAAACAAAACAAAAACACCAAAACATCTCCCTACCAGCAATCAGATGAGCATACATTAATTACAAGATTAACATCAGATCAACAATCAAGAAGTAAATAATAGCACAATCAAGGGACTGCCAACAAGCTAACAGTTTGAGCCCAACCAAAGAATTTCCAAGGCCACCTCCACCAATCCTGTCAGGGCAAGACAATAGAACCTCACTCCTTCTAGCACTATGATTTTACCTAGTTTGGTTAATGAAATATCTACAGGAAAACATCCAAACTTAGAGAGCACCAAGGACCCCTCAAAGCCAAGACAGAATAATTTGAGGTCAACATTGTTCCTGGTTTTCTTATACTTTTCATTAGTTTGTTTTATAAAAACATCTCCAAACTATGGAAAGTGTATTAGCAAATAACAAAGCAGACACAAACCTATCTTTAAGGAAAGAGAATGCTTTCAAAAAATTATTTGCTATGGGGATTGTGAATGTAATACCTGAGCACGTGTAATATTTCACAGTTGTTCCTGGTGGGTAGAATGCAGGTAACAGTATATTTCTTTGTAATGTAGCCTCTACACTGAAGATCCTGGTTTGCATAAAATAGTCTGAATATACCCAGGCTAAAGACTACCCAGAATCATAAGAGTTAGAAATCCTATAAATCAATTCAAGTCAAACTGATATTTCCCCCTCTTCTATCCTTAAAAGTTCACTAAACCTTTTGGGAAGTCAGATTCTTTTGTCTCTTATTTTTTTCTTGGTCGAAATTGTTTACAATCTCAGTTTAGTAGCTTCAAAAATGTTTTGCTTATTTCTTAATATTCTAAGCTTTAGTATCCATTTAATAAAGATCATGAACCTTATTGAGCCAATATTTTGAATTTTCCATTGAATGGTTTAATAGGACTCTTTACAGCAATATTCTGGCTTCTTTCTATAGTATACAAATTCTTAGGATTCTTAGTTCATGCTATCAGGATCGATAATTTTATACAATAGTTTAAGAAGCAAGAGCAACTTACAAGGCGGGCATGCACTTTATCTAATATTTAAGGGCTTCAGAGATTTGAAATAGAAGCATTTTAAAAATATATTCAAACATACCTGCATGTCCTGGAATTTTTCCTACTGTTTTTCCTCCAAGTATATCCCAAACAAACAATTCTCCCGACTGACTTCCTGATAAAACTATGTGTCCATCCCACTTGAAACATCTGCAAAAATAAGTTTATCAAACAAAAATTAGTTATCAGTTGATGTTATATAACTTTATTCTCACCGATACTTACATTGCCCAGGGTTTAATAAAACATAGGCTGTTGCTAACAAAGTGTGGTTTCAGATTAAGAAAATTTAAATGTATTTGTATTTTGAGTGATAATTTGGTAAATTAAAGCCATTACTATAATCAAATGTACCCAAGCTAAGGAGATAATTTAGAAGTTTTACATTTTCATATTTTTAAAACATTAACATTAACGTTGTGCTAACTTTAGAGGGACAAGCCCAGATTGCAAAGTCATCTCTTTCTCCCCAGGTAATCTTATGAGACAAATCTTATGGGTCCAATCTTGAGTCAACATATATGAACATTTTTTCAAAACTTGAAATAAATAACTAATCTGTTTCATACACAGTATAAGTTTAACATGTTTTTTTTTTAAATAAATTTGGCAAAAGAGATTACCTTTGAGTCTGCTCCAAAGCTACAGAAGAGATAATCATTCCAGTTTGCACATCTGTAACTTTAAAATGGGCATCTTCTCCTGTGCTTAATAGGTGTCGGCCATCTATATTACAAGAATAGCTACACTAGGTATTCAGTTCAAGTTTTTGACTGAGCAGAGAATAAAACACCCATCAGCCTCAAAACCTGATACCATAGTTTAGCTTCAGGAAAATTAGCTAGTTGATAAAAGAAAGATGCATTCCAAATAACATTCACCATTTTGACTGTATGCATGAATGCACACAAGGAAAAACAGAAAACTTTTAGTGCTATAAATTGATGTCTTTCTTCTCTGAAACAACTAATATGCTACAAAGATACTAACATAGATATGCAAGGCAAGGCAAGCTAGCTACGATGTTTGAAACTTTGTTACAGCTGCTGTTCTGTTTTATGATTACAAAATGAGATTGGGATTGCCTGCTAGCAGCCACAATCTATAATCAATTTACTGAAGAATAAACTAACTGAATATACCAGGCATTCCTCAATTTACAATAATTGAGCCCAAACTTTTCACTGCTGAGCATGACAGTTCTTCTCACAAGCTGTTAAATGAATCACTGCAATTGTTAAGTGTGTAACACAGGTGTTAAGGGAATAGGGCTTCCCCATTGGCTTTGCTTGTCACCCCAGGACACTGCAACCATCATAAATTCATGCCAGTTGCCAGGTGTCCGAATTTTGATCATGTGACCATGGGGAATGCTGCAACTGTTGTGACAGCCATATATCACTTTTTTCAGTGCCGTTATAACTTCAGATGATCATTAAATGAATGTTTGTAAGTCGAGGATTACCTGTGATGGCCCTTGTTTTCCCAGTAACACAAACAAGTATTGTATTGGAATTGTATGTTTCCAATCCAGAATTAGATAAGAGCTTTGATTATCCATAAGGTTGAGTGTTTTCCTTGACGGAATGGGTATTTAAGAAGAAAATTTGAATTACCCATACCAGGACTGAAAGCAACATCCAAAACAGTTGCTGAATGACATGGAAGGCGATGCAGTATAGAAGCAGCAGTAACATCCCATATACTAATAGTTCCATCTTTTGTTCCAGATGCTAGCAGAGTATATGCAGGATTCAAGGTGATAGTTGTTACCTAAGCAATTATGTTAACGTTATTTATTTCCACATTATTAATAATATATACAATGATAAGTAAGTTTTCACACATTCCCTAATATACTGAATCTTTATGCCTGAATCACTTGAATATTTAAAATTATATGCATACATACTCCCCCCCCCCCCAATCAATGAAGGATCACTTTCACAGACAAAATGAGCACAAGAAGATGGTATTTGTCTGCAGAGGCTTCTGCTGGTCAAAAAATCAAGATAGTGGTCACGTTGGTACAATCAAAGCTCTACTTTTTAATGTCTGTCACATGTAAAAATAGGCAGAGATTTGCCTGCCTGCATCAGTGTGGCCACTATCTTGACATTTTTTTTATCATATGCTGCAGATATCCTTGATCAAATTTGTGATCCTTGGGTACAAGATTCAAAGGCAATCAATCTGAAAATTATTATGTATCTTTATACTTACACTAACATCATGTTCCAATTCAGCAAGCAATTCAAAATGTTTCTTAGTGTTTAACAATTCTGTTGGATTACAGTGCCACACCTGGAACATAAGATACAAAAGGACTATAAATATATAAGCATTGTTTTCACTCATTATGCCATTCATATAAGATATAAGGAATTGAAAAAAAAATGTGGAAGACTTTTTTATACAGAATAACTGCAGTAAGATTATTACATACACAAAGATAGAAAGATTTGGCAATAGCTACAACATATGAATGGTCAGTTAAGATATTTAGAACCCACTGAACTTGACTTATTGGATTGCAAAAACAAAAATAGCTACATTTATTTTTGTGTTTCTATTTTTCAATTATATTATGCATGTAAGATATAAAATGACTTACTGAAAGTCATATGGTTTGTTCCATATGGTTTGCTGTTATAAACATTTGTAATACCATATCACTCTTCACAAATTAAACAATTCAAAGCCTATGTATCTAAGCCACCTTAGATCTCTTAGCCTTTTCTGCAGCTGTTTGCAACTGTTAATATGAAGAACTTTTTGTCATTCAATTTATCTGGTGGATTGTTCTTAGGCTACTTTTCCGAGAAGAGATCAATCAGTAGTACATAGAAAAATGGATCATCCATGAGGCCACAATCTACCTAACCAAACAGCACAAGAAGCACTATCAACTAGAGATGATTAAATAGATTCCATGGGTCAGTTTTATAAAGTAATCATTACTAAGATATCTCAAGTAGTCACAGTCCATGAGTCAAGCTAGCTGCTACTACTCAATTTACAAATGGAAAATTTTGGAACTATAATAGAAACCTAATGTTGCAAAAGGGACAGATTTTGTTATCTAATTACAAAGTTATTGTTACAGATATATGATGTAGCTACTCTCCAGATGCACTGCACTAATCCAAGTTTTTTAGTCAGCATGAGTTAAATCTTGAAAATTGTAGTCAACCTGTATTGTATCTAGTGGGCACTTGGTAGGAAATAATGACCTACAAAATGTCTTCCATCACAGTCATACTTACTTTTATTGTTGAATCCCAAGATGCAGAATATAAACGATTATTATGCCAACAGATCTTGCTGACAGCATCATGATGCCCTATTAAGGTGTCCTGCTGCCTTCCAAAAGCTACTGAGTAGAAATAGCTTTTAGAAGTAAAAAAGAAAGAAAAGGATATATTAAATATTTTGGAGAGCAATTTTATTTTTATTTACATCCACTTACAAAGCCAAAATGTAGTTCTTTTCATTTCCCCATTTTAAAAGTATTTTAAAATGCATTTATATTTGGGATTGTCCTGCTCATTAGTTTCAGTGGGAGATCTTCTAATAAAGCAAATATTGCAATGTCAGCAATTAACAACTTATTTTGCTTCCTGAGACCAACTTATTTTGCTCCCTGAGATAAAGAATAAAACTGCACTGATTGGTTATTGAATCTTTTGTTAATCTCTGTTGTTCCCAAAGGCTAATTTAAGAAGTGTTGTAAGGAGACTGTGGTGTAGCATAAAAATCTCTCCCTCACAACCTGCTGCCATTTATCAGCTGCTAACAACTGCTTCATTCAAAGATTTAGCCATGGTAGAAATAAATATTTCTGTCAAGAAAACTTGGCCAGATCTGGTCACTAGGTTAACCCATTGTGCAACATATTATATACAATTATATCCAACAAATAATTCTATTCTATTACTCATGTACATGCACAATCTTTTGCCTCCTCAAATTCACTTAAAATTAGCTCATGGAAAGACTGGCCCCAAATTAAAAGAATCATGAACTAGTGCTGTATACATTTAGGAATCTGTAAAATCACATACATATTATTGTCCCATGAAGAACATGCAACGGTGCTATTCCCTGGTAAGATTAAACAAGACGACAAAGCCTGTAACAAAATCAACAAGTGGTTGGTTCATATTATTAAATTATATATTAATATATTTTGAAACAACATATTTTGTATTTGATAGATTCAAAAGCTATTTTTTGAAGAAATTAAGCATATGACATCATTTTGGTGTGTCTAAATCTTCAAAGATAGCTAAGATAAAAAAGGAAAAAGGAGCCATCTGTATATCAGGCCTTTAACTAGGTGTTCCTAATGGAGATTGTATGCCCTAGATCAGGGGTCCCCAATCCGCCGGTCCAGCGGACCAGTACCAGTCCGCATGGAACAAGTCTTACCGGTCCGTTACAAGTTGGGCGCCACCATCTTTTTTGGTAAAAAGTGCTTCCAGTGAGCTTTTCCAGGTAGAAAGCTCACCGGAAGCACTTTTTCATCAAAAAGATGGCGGCGCCAAGCTTCGTGAGCTTTTCCGGCAGAAAGCCATTTCTACCCGAAAAAGCTCACCGAGGCATGGCGCCCGCCATCTTTTCACAAAAAGATGGCGGCGCCCAGTTGATGCCGGTACCGGGCGCGGCGCCAGCTGATGCCAGTACCGGGCCGCGGCATCAAAAAGGTTGGGGATCACTGCCCTAGATTATATCAGTTTCCTGGCTTGGATTTAAAAGGAATATTGTCCTGGCTGGCCAGATTCAAAGGCTTAAGATTGGCACTAGGCATCAAGAAGCTTTGTATATTTTGTAACCTACTTCTAGTTGGCAAACAAATCAGCAGCCTCTAATTCAGCCTGCATCAATTTTAGCTGTTTTCTGAATTATAGACCCAACCAAATCTAAAAAGGCTACAGTAAAGGCTTGGAAGAACTGACCATGTTTGAGAAAGACACACTCCTCTGAAGCATTTTTGAATCTGCCGAAAACATCTTCAAAGTTGAATCTAAGGTAAATGATGAGAGAAAAATAATAAGAACTGTGCTCATTTAAACGCATCCTTCACCTTCCCATTTGAAAAATCAACCTAGCCAGGATACAGACATTCAGTTGGAAAAAAGTCTGTGTTTGTGCAATCCTGTATTCTGATGCATAAGTAGTAAGTACATCTGTTAAGCAATGGAAAGGTATTATATATTTTACATTACTATATAAATATATATTAAAGGGTAAAACATTACTTTCTTTGCTTGCACAGGATAAACTTCTACTTCCTTTTAGATTCATTTTCACTGAACATGGAAGGAGTATAGATTGTTCTACAGATGCAATTAAATCTATTTTCTGTATTTTTTGCAAAACTTCGTGTTCATGGCAAGAATGCCAATCTCTACCTTGTATAAAACCACTTCTGTTACTATATTTTTCACCTACTGTAAGTACAATGCTACCCTAACTTCTAATATTTTAACAGGAATTTGTCCATACTTTGCAGGCATCACATCAATTCAGAAATACTTCTGGTTATTTAAGGAAGTTAGCTTCTGCATCATGTGATGTTTTCTGTACTTCCTATGGAACAGCTTCTTCCTTTTTGTTCATCCATCCATCCATTTAATAATATATACATATTAAAATGTTCAAATAGTCTGTGAATCTTTGGATTTTTAATTTAATGTAATTTTAATTCTACAGACCATAATGTATGCCAAGCCTATAGTAAACCAATTTGAAATTCTAACATTTCACATTACTTGAAAGCAGGCACCTGATAAAGACATTACTTACCTAGAGATGTAGTAAAGATGGAAGATTGGTTAGAAGTAGAACACATGGCAATTCCGGTTATTGGCCTTTTCAAAACAAAACCATGTTATTTCTTTAGTTACTTCAGGCTGAATGAAAACATACACCAGTGCTTCCTGAAGTCTCTAACTAACTTATTACATTTAATCCATGCTGGAATTCTAAATTTGTTTGATATTCAGATGTAAATCCATTTGTATTCAATGAATTTACTCCAAAGTAGCTAAAGTAAGCACTTCATTGATAAAGTCTTAAAGGAAGGAATATTTAAAACATTTCAAAATTGCAGACATCACATCAATTCAGAGTGATTTCTCATCCAAGCTCAACAGAAGCTGTTTTCAAAATGAAAATGCTCAAATGAACTTCCCAATGATGGCCAGTTAGCACTGGTGATACTGAATTAAAATTTCAACATTTAATTACACCAAAATTATTTTTTCACCCCCTTGGCTCAGTTCAAAGCAGTTGTTTTAGCTGTTAAGATCTGAAGAATCTGACACCTTTTTTTTTTTTTTTTTACAAATCACCTTCATGTTCTTATCCAGGAGGATTTTCTGCCATTGTCTTAGAAAATATTTCTCCAATTGTGTTATTTGGGGTTCTACCCAAAGTTTGCTAAATAAATGAAGGAAAACATCATTTATTTCATGAGATGCAGAATGGCAACATCTTTGCATTAGTTTCAGTATCTTGCTTTAGGTACTTTTTTACTCTTTCAATATTTTGACATTGATCCAAAATATTTAATTGCTTTATAAGAGTGAAAATGCCATTAATAAGAACAAAGGGCAATATATTAAGTCCAGCTTTCATATCAGACCAAATATCTGAGACTTGTTTGAGCAAAATAAATTTTTGTTCCTGATGGCATCCTGACTCTGCAGGACCATTTTTCCCTGCTGAAAAACAGCTGGTTTCACCACCAAAGCTAGCTGTTTGGCAGCATGTTTCCTGGATTTGAACTCAAGATGACCCTCAGACAACCATGGACCTACCTGAGAAGAGCACCCTAGAAGATACCAACTCAAAAGTGAGAGCAGTCGGAGTGCCGAGTTGCCATCTTTTCCAACTGCCTGCTCCTTTAAGAATGCATGGGTTTTAACATCACATTCTGATTCTTTTTTGTTCTTTTGATTTTTACTTGCAATGTATTGGTTTAATGCTGATCTAATTTAATCCCTTCTTGATCTTAAAATGGTTTCTTCTTTATATTCTTTTTATTGTTTTATTAGCTGCCATAAATTACTTCTCATGGAAGGCATGGCAACTTTGGCTAGTGAAAGATATATGATTTTATTTATGTTGATATCATAAATAATATCATGCACTACAGGAATTATGTACTATTCTATGGAGTTTTTTTTTTAAAAAAAAAAACCTGGTCTTAATTGTTTTAGTTTTTGACAAAAATATCTCTTTTTATGCTGGAAAAGCTCTTCTCAGTGTGTTTGAGACTTATCTGTTATGGCATACTTCCTGTCTTTGGGAGGAACTTTTTGTGACTGGCTATAAAAGTTCCAGTTGTCACAATTTAACTACTGAGGTATTTTGGATTATATTAAACTATAGTCAAAATGCAAGAAACATATGAAGACAAAGTTTATTGGTAAAGCTGGGCAGAAATAATACTTTTCAACTTACAAGTTCATCTTGAAAAATTAGATAAAATGCTTGATAAAGTAATTATGGTTTTAAAAGATTGCAATCAGATGCAAGTAACAGCACTATTGTATCACTATTATATCAGATGCAAGTAATAGCACTATATAGATTGGAATGTAACTTGCTGCTAGCAGTCCTGAAAGTTGAGGTGAACTTGGAAATTATAAGTTGGTTAGAGAACTCTGAGAAAGGATACTTTTTTGTACAACAAATGCTGTGGAAATACACACAACAGAGAATTATGACTCGGGGGAATAAAATCCAGCTGCTAGAAAGTATCTCGATTAATATATTAAGGAAAAGCCTTATCACTAAAAATCAGTTGAAGATATTTGATCCTGGATGGACCAGAGACAATGATTGTGGTGACTTATGGTAGACCAGAAGTATTGTGAACTTTCTGCAGGTGAATATAATAAATAGATTCTTAACAGAGGGTTTTGAAATTTAATTTAGTAGTTGGTTTTACCTGTTAACTATGGTTTCATATAGTAGACTGATGTCAGGCTAAGTGGGCTGGGTAAACAGTGTTATAGAAATTTATAAATTGTGTGCTTGCTTCGCAAAGGGGAGGAGTTATTTTTGAAATATATTTATCAGTATTCAACTAGGAGGGACCATTTATGTGTATGTCTGATTTTTTACGTACTGTTTTTCGATGTGGTCCATTTTGCATGTTTCCCAGTTTCTGGAGTTTTATTTTAATGCTTTGAATAAAATAAAAATTATTTGCCAAAAATAAAGAAATTTCCTTCCCTATGCTAAGCATTTCATTTCTTGCAGTAGGGTTGCAGATCATATATATATATATATATAAATATTAACTTTATACAATTGCCCATCTGGCTGCTACAATTTACCCTTTGTGGATCTTGTACTGCCCATCAAGTTTTAAACTGGCCATGTTATTCCAGGAAAGTAAGATGCTTTCTTCTGTCAGATCTTCAAAAGATTCTTCACCTGGAGAAACTTTGCAAACATGGTAATAATGTAAAATCAAAGTAATGAGATGAAAGTCAAAAAATGTACATTTATTGTAGGATGTTATTTTCTTTTTTCTTTCTTAAATACCCCCCCTCCAAAAAAAAGTATCAGTTATAATGTCTACCATGAGGCACCACATTATCAATTTTATCCTTAGAGGTAATCATGGTCAGAAGTTATTCTATGGGGCTCAAACCTGGTAGGGAAGTCAGGGACTGAAATAGACAACAAGCTGAACAATAAGCAGACTCTAAAAGTTTACTAAATTTACCTGAAGATTCAGTCACAGAGAGGCTATAGCTGGACGCTCGAGACCAACTTTTTAACTTTGGAATTATCCTTCTTGGATGAGGGATTGTGAACAATTGTTTTGGAGTCTGTCCAAATTCCAAGATTTGTGTCAACAGAGCTACTCTTTCATTTGTGTCCATAATGCTTCAGGAAAAGAAAAAAATGACCTTGCATTGTACCAAGAAAAACATCACAGTATATATAGATATATAATATTATTATATACTGTTATCTATGGATATTCTCATTCAGGCTTATTCAGTCGAAGGTGCTTTTTCCAAAAGGTAACTGAACTTACTTGGTTTTTTTCTTTGAAAATTTTTCACTTCTTATTCAAGAAGCTTCTTCTTGGGATCTAACAACCTTCCCTCAGAATACTAACAATCAAATGACTGCAAAGAATATAAATCCTTGAATTCCTCACTAGTTGGTTAGAACTGACAAATCTTCTTGGATGAGGTGAAACATTTCCAAAGAAAAAAAAAACAAGGAAGTCCAGTTGCCTATTAGAAAAAAGCACCTTTGGGCATATTTATTATACTAGGTTAAAGCTGTATGTTTCTACCAATAATAGTTCTCATAGTTTATAGGATTCAAGATACGGGATGTTGTCTCCTTACCTCTGTGGCAGGCACTATAATGCCCACTAAATTATTTCTAACATAATAGGAAAATGAGGGCTTTTTCTCCACCCCAAATAATTACTTTGTCTGGCATGAAATGCAAAGGGATGCAGACATTGTTGTTGAAAAGATGGCTGTGAAGACTGACTGTGGTTTTGAAGGAGCTGCTTGTCTGGTGGATTTAACCCTTTTCAACAAACAGGCCTTCTTTTTCTTGTTTCTCTTTAAAGTTTTCTTGTCTTTCCATGATCCCTACTCAGTTGTATTTCTTCCCTCTCTCTCCCATATCCAACCAATATCTTATTGATTTTATTCTTTTTTTGTTATTTCTGCTGGAAGGATAGAGAAATGTCTTTGAATGAATGGTATTTGCAAGAGAGTTTGAGAGATATTTATAGGCAATTCATTTTCATGGTACTGTTTAACTAAACATATGTTTAGAGACTTTTCTGTTCTGTTCTTGCTTCTTATATCAGTGATCCCCAATCTTTTTTACGCCGCGGCCCAGTACCGGCATCAGCTGGGCGCCGCGGCCCGGTACCGGCATCAGCTGGGCGCCGCCATCTTTTTTTGATGAAAACGTGCTTCCAGTGAGCTTTCTACCCGGAAAAGCTCACCGGAAGCGCTGGCGTCGCCATCTTTTTTTGATGAAAACGTGCTTCCGGTGAGCTTTCTACCCGGAAAAGCTCACTGGAAGCACTTTTTCATCAAAAAAAGATGGCGGCGCCCAGCAAGCCAGCGGCCCGGTAGGACTTGTTCCCCTGTCTTATATGACTTATGCACACATTTCGTGACAGGAAGAAATCTTCAGGAAATCTGAGGATATATATTGGTAGGAGGAAATTTTTCAGCACCTGGCAATCCTAAACTGGAAAAGTAGTGTTTTTCCTATTTTTTTCTTTTATTTCTGCTGTTCTTTTTTATCGATAATCATTTTGAATTTTGAATCAACTTTTAGTAAAGAATATGGAATGAGAATCTGAAATGTTTTTAACTCCAGTTTAATCTTTACACAAGACTGAATTAACCAGAATTGCATATTTCTTAAACTAGTAAATAAAACATTTTACAAAACTTAACTAGCTAATTGCACAATTAATTTATGGAAACACAACTCATATGCAGATTCCACAAAATCTTCAAAATGGCCTGCAAAGTCTACAAAGTCTTAGGAAGAGAAATTTACTTTAGAATGTATTCTGTTCTTTAATCAGCTTTTTCCAATATCACCCTTTAAAATACTATTTTGATAGAAAGAGCTTCAATGTTTATGCCAAAATTGTCCTTTTCAGAAGTCAAAGTTTGATTTAGACAAACCAGGATCTCAATACCAAACTTGGAATCAGAGGGGAGCAGAAACATATGAGAATCTTGAACTATTCTCAGCATGTTTACGAAGTCGGCAATGTGGCATTGAGAAAGGCCCAATGCCACTGATTTTATTAATTACTAATGTGTGGCTTTTGAAGCTTTCCAAATTGAGCATCCCATTAAATGTACATAAGTGGGCTATGCACCAAATGTTGCAATATGCAGTGATTCTACTTAGGGTTTCAATAAAGTAATCATGCCCACTTCAAGATTATGCCATTGCTTGATTTCTTCATGCTCAACTCCAGTGCCTCCTCTTCCATCAGGCATTGGAGCATTCAGGTCATGGAATATGTTTTGTGTTCAGCCTACCACTCCTGAACATGCATCTTGCACCATTCTTTTTAGGTTTTTTCCTAAAGGGTAAGTTGCTGCTTATACCGTTTTGCAAACCTAAAGATTGCCTAAAGACTATCACAGTATCTCCTTTGAGTGTATATAAGATACCTCAGGGTTCATGCTAAAGAACTGCATTGGGGCAATACATTTTTTTCATTTTGGGGGTGGGTGGCGATTAAGCATCATACATAGCATTCTCTTAAAGGGAGATGTATAAAATTTGCAATTAAACCCAGGATTTGTAATAGAAGGAAATGAATACTATATCCTCACTATAAGCATATAGAAGTTACCTGTTCAGATCTACTCCTCCTTCATAGGTTAAAGGATGAAATACTAAAAAGAAGCAGAGAAGTATACTACTTACTTGAAAATATAATTGTTGTGGCAAGACTCTTAATCAAGAAGCATTCTGCAATCTCTCACAACAACATGCTGTGTCATTTGTACACAATCAATTTCAGCCATAATCAATATCAGACACATAGCACTTATTGTCTGCTATATAATTTTTTAAAGTTCTAACTCTCTGCAACTGCTCCACATCCAAATAGTCTTCTCTTTATAATCTCTGATGACGTGAATTTCTAACCCTTATACAGCTTGTGCTCTAAATAGCTCTCTGAAACAGAATTTTAACCCATTTCTCCTCCTCCTGTGAATTATCTGTATCAGACAATGCTAACTGCACCTCTTCGTGCCTTTGAAGGCTTATATGGCCTACTTCTCAGAGGCACAAGCTTTGATTATGTGAACTAATGCAGTGAACAGACGTCTAGTAAAGCCAAATGTCCATTGAGGGAGGGAGGGACAGCTGTACCCAAGAACCAAGAAGCAGCATGAGCACCAGTCCAGTGATAAAAGACAACTCCAGAAACCATAAACACAGCAGATTAGTAGATCAAAACCTGAGTGCATCCAGGAGGCCACCTGGAAACTAGGAATAGTTGACAGGATCATAGTCCAACCTTATGGATCTGAGAAGTAGAGAAGCTTCCAAAGACAATGAAAAGAGTGGAGGAAGCAAGCAGCAGCTTAGAAGCCATGCAATGCCTAGCTGCAACCAGGTGGAGCCAGTAGATATTTTTCAGATTTAATCCAAATCCACTAAATCAAAATACTGTATATTATGTAAAAGTTTTATTGCAGAAGTCCTAGAACTGAACTTCCATTGCTACTTCAAGTACCAGTCAAATGTGATAGATAGTTCTGTCTGGTTTATTAATGAATACATAAGCAACCCACTCTACTTTAGAAGCATCTTACTACCTTAATTAAAATAGAAATATATCTGTGGCTATTCAGAAGCAAGCCACACCAAATTCATATAATTTACTTCCGTGTATATTTATATAAGATTACGGTCACGACCTGTAACTGTATCTTTAACTAAGAGAAACTTAAACTTAATAAGGATATAATCAAGCAAGATAGATACATAGAACAAAAATCAGCAATACTTGCAGACCTTTACCTGACAGCAAATACTAATTAACATAATAAAATTTATTTCTGAGAAAACGTATCTAGGACTGTGCCATTAAAATGTACTTGAATCTGTTTTCATTAGCTTCATAATTTAGAACAGATGTGGAAGAGAAATTGGTACATTATGACATATTATGTGTTCAATAACGAGAAGAAGTCCTATTATAAGAGAGAGCCATACAGCTGAAATGTATAAATAACTGTTAAGAGCTGTAAATATCTATATCAAAATTACCATTCTGAGCTGCAATGGCTTCATTGCCCTTCTGCTTATAGCCAAACACAAGATCAATCCATTCATGGAGATGTTCTGACACATACTGGCTTTCTAAAGCATCTTGACTCTTCTGGAGAAAATCATTGGCATCTGAAATAAATAATATCCAAATTTCTTGCATGTTGTCGAGAGCACACCTCTATTCACATTTTCCTGTCTCCCTTAAAAAAAACTAATTAAAAAGGCACAAGGGCTTTTATTAATCAACAATTCAGAATTTTGTCTTAATTACCTTCAAAGCCCAGAGTAGGAGAAAAATGATGTTATCTAATGATGTTATTGAATGAGTGAGAGCTAATCTCTGAAGCAGAATCCAGATAACAGTTACACCTAAAATTCTATTTACCTGATGCCCAAGGAGGAAGTTCTACATTGTCAACCATCTTTCCTCCTTGTGTCTTCCCCAAGTCCAGTTTCAGATTATTTAATAAGAAACTAGAATCATTTTCATAGAACTCAGGGATTAACTGGATAAAAGAAAAGTGGGGAACTGTTAGCAATGAAACAAAATTGTATTTATATTCATAGCAGCTTTACAGCAAAGCATTTACTGGTGTTTATTCATGCATCTAAAACCAGGATAAGGCACTGTCACACAACAGACCGCAAAAAAGAAAATCCAAACCTGAATAACTCCTAACAGAGGATAGACCAGTAGTTCCATTCTTGGTTTGAATGCACAGTAGCAATTGATAGAATGCACTGTTGGCCAGGTATTTTTAAGTTTGGGCATTTGTCACCAACATGCCAGAGCATCAAAGATACAGCATTCACATTAACCATGAAGTTATCAGATTCAGACTATTTCAAGTAAACCATAAAGCTACAGTTGGTATCAGGAAACTTCTGGGGCCAAATATTGTGGGACTTTATTTCCTTACCTTAAAATATCAGTCAAAACTGTCTCGGTTTGAGCTTCTTCGGCGACAGACCGAAACCTCGTCTCTGTGAGGCTTCGATCTGTGCTCGCCGCTGGAGTGCCTTGAGCCGGCTGGTTTTGGGGCTCCCTCCAATATCATTTATTATCTTAGTCTTATAGCTGGTGATGCTAACAACTTGAGATTTTCTGTGTGATAGGCTCCAAAAGCTGGGGTAACTTCTTAGACCGGTTAGATGGAAAATCATTTTTAGATAACGTATCTGCAGCAGTTCAATCAGCAACATAAAGGAAGCCAATTACTACAGATTGAAGTTCAAGAAGATTATTTACCTCTTTGAAGTCTGTTGCCCCATCTAAACAGTTCTTCCAAGTTTCTGCAATGCTAGTTAAGAATAGTACAGAGAATAACCAGTTATTGTTTAAAGTAACACTGTAAGAGTGACAAACATAAAAGTTAACTGAACTGATTGTGAGATACAAAACTAACCTGTTGAACATTCTGTCAGGATGATCAAACTTTCCATTTTGTAAGCAAAGCATATGCTCTGGTGCTATAAAAACAAAAGAGGTTAGATACATATATTCAAACACGTACCATAATGATATTCTCTGAAATATCTCTGCATATATCTTACCAACTCTGACCAGGTAAAAGAGAACATAACCTGGTGATGAGTAGTGGCTGCCATACATAAATTTTGGTTCTTGCATTTCTTGATAACGCACCTATCAATGCAATAAAGGCAAAAGGAGAGTGGTGAAACAGAGAGAATCAATTCAGGAATAACATTCTTCTATAGTAATTACATGGAGTTTATATTAAAAAGTGAGTCAGCATTTCATTTTTTGTGCACATTGTTCCACAATGACTGAAATGAGTCACTGACACAACTATATACAGTATTCAATCTCAGTGGATTGCCTCAGGCAACAATTATAAAATGCATTATTTTGCAGAAACATGCTAGACTCCAGGGCACTTGGATGAATTCTTCCCCATATCCAGTTTAAAAAAAATATGCACAGTATAATCTGATCCTAAAATATTTGAAAAAATACCTATCAAATCACTGCAACCTGCATATGAAAACCTTAGACAGATATTCTAAACTAGTCTTCTGCACCCTTCTCTTTTATATACTGAAATGTTTAGGTAAAACATTTAGGCTTACTTAATAATAAAATTAATTAGAAATAGTCACATCTTTTATTGATAGTCTAATAAATCACAGTTGAACCTAAATATATCACCTATAAACATTTGAGCTATGCTGCTCTTTACACCTAGATAATAGCCAATTATGTTCTACTACAGATTTGAGAAAAACATTCTAAATGTTGCTGAACCACAAAAAATAGCAGCTTTACTTAATAATACATGTGTAATAATGGAGGTGTGGGAGTTTTATTTTAGGAACACCTGAAGGGCCACTGGATCTTCAATCCTTTTATGGTTTTCTTGTTTTCTATCTATTCATCTGCTTGTATTCACATTTGGATACCTTTACCAAGTAATCACCCTCCAATTCCACCTGAAATTAGACCCTCTCAAATATATATAGGTAAAGTTACATTCTTTAACAATTACTTTTCTATCAATTTTGCACCTATCTTTTATAACAAATTAAAAAATTTAACTAGAAAAAAAACTTAAAATACAGTAAACAAAAAAGTTGTTTTAACATACAAAACTAATTTACACACAAACATACACACACTAATATACAAACAAGGTGTTTTTCTACATACCAGTAATCTTTCCAATCTTTCTTTATTTAGTGCACCTACAGGTTTACTAAGGTCACGAAAAGTTTCAGGATTTGTTAGATCTATGAAAAAAAAAGAACATTTGTAAACATATACTATATTACTAACAATAGTATGACAATTTTATTTTCTAAAGCATATGGACAAAACTTAAAATATCAAATTAGGATTAATTAGGACCTATACCTTCTTCATCAGTCTTTAAAGCATAATTGTAATCCTTGGGAAGAATTTAGACTAATGAGTCTACTGATTTCAATGATGTCAGTGCAGGGAAAAAACTTCACTGAACATTTTCGTTTTTTCAGATACCTGTACTGTAGAAAAGTAATTTTTTTCTATCCTCAAATATATGAAAAAGTTTAATGGAAAAATTATCCCAATTTTGACTTCACAATCAAATCAGCAAGTGAATGCACCTCATTTCCGGTTTTTAAATTAGCTTCTTAAACCCAAAAGCCAATTAGTTTTTTCCCCTTTATTTTATGTTTTAATATTTTAACATTTTTTTCACAACTTATTATCAGTATGAAAAATATGAAACAATCAATTGGACAAATATTATGCAAACAAAATCTAATATAATGGGGTTTTATAATAGGTGTGTGTGTGTATGTGTGTGTGTGTGTATGTATGGTATTCATAAATCTCAAGTTAGAAATCTCAAGTTAAAAGAGCAGGAATACTATGTGACCTCAAATTCCTACAGCTGCAGAGACAACAATGCAACACCAACCAGCTTCAAATTAACATTTCATCACAGCACAGCAGCTATCAAACGTATCCTGAAAAGAACTGAAATGGCTCTATTCAGGAACGAGCTTCACAGAAAGAGATTCCAACTGGACCAGTTAAACAAAGACCTCCTAACCCTACACCTGGAATTGAGCAACAAAATTCACCCTCTACTTTGGGACAAGACAAAGCAACTTACAACTTGGAGAGCTGAAACTGAAACCACTTACAAAAATGACAGACTCCTGAAGAAACTAAAGAAATTAGAACATGACAAGAAAGCCCCCAACAACTCACAACACCTGAAACAATTAGTATACAATGTTTCCAACAGAGAACTCACCAAAACAGAAACAGATGTCCTAACCAAAGGATTCAATTATGCTATAGCACCCAAAAAAATCCCCACAGAATCCATCATATGCGGAGTGGAATCCAGCCTAACTAAATTAAATACAGATGAAGCTGATAGAATAAGACACCAAGCCACTAACATCCTATGCACAAGCAAACCACCCAAAAGCAACTTACACAAAGAGGAACTAAAAGCCCTGCAAGCCCTAAGGAACGACAGCAGCATAATCATACTTCCAGCAGATAAAGGTAATGCCACAGTAGTAATGGATAGAAAAGACTACGAAACAAAATTGACAGACCTACTCCAAGACTCCACATACAAACCCATAAACACAGACCCAAACACATATCTGGAAAAAATAACCAGGAAGAAAATCATAACCAGCAACATGAGCAAAGAGATCCAACAGAAGACCATCCCAAGAGAAAAATCTTCCACGTGTCCCAAATTATACGGTCTTCCCAAAATACACAAAGAAGGCTTACCTCTCAGACCCATAGTCAGCTCCAGAGGAGCACCACTACAAAACCTAGCCAAATACCAAGCAAAGCAGCTACAGCCCCATGCTGAAGCAGCAGCTTCACATGTACAAAACTCATACCACCTCTTGGAAATGATCAAAGATCTACAGATGGAATAAAAAGATCTGCTTGTAAGTTTTGACGTGGTTTTGCTATTCACTCAAGTCCCGATAAAAGAAACTCTTGAAATCATCAAAAACAAATACCAACCGCCCAAACACCTCATGGAACTAGCAGAACACTGCTTAACCAACACATATTTTATATACAAAGAACAAAGACACAAGCAAATTGAAGGAGCCCCTATGGGATCACCACTGTCACCCGTCATTGCAAACCTGTTCATGAAAGAATTCGAATCCAGAGCCCTAGCCAATGCCACCCACAAACCCAAACTATGGTTAAGATACATCGATGACACATTTGTTATTTGGCCCCATGGAAAAGAAAACCTAAACAATTTCCTAACACACCTAAATAGCACACACCCCAAAATCAAATTCACCATGGAAATGGAAACAAACAAACAACTACTGTTCCTAGATGTACTAATCTACAAAAAAACAGATGGCACACTAGGACACACCATATACCAGAAGAAAACACATACCAACCGCAACCTCAACGCCCAATCCCACCACCACCCAGCACAGATAAACTCCGTGGCCAAAACACTAACTGCCAGAACCAAATGCCTGGCAGACAAGACACACATAAAGACTGAACTATGCACCCTGACTAAAGTACTGACAGCTAACGGCTTCCACAAAAGCAAAATCACTGGCCTGATCCACAAAAACACACTGAGACATAATGGAGACCTAGAAGATGAACAGACCTGTGGAACAGCTGTCCTGCCCTATATAAGAGGTACTACAGACAAAATCAGTAAGATACTACACAGGCATCACATCAAGACTGCCTTCAAAACAGACAGAAATATAGCAGAAATATAGCAGCCATCCTAAGAAACCGCAAAGATAAAATTGACCTGGAAAACCAAGGCATATATGAAGTCCCCTGTGCATCATGCCCTGCCACATATATTGGACAGACCAATAGAAGAATAAGTACCTACCTGGATGAACACAAAAATGCAGTAAAAAAGCTGGAACACACTTCCTCACTAGTCCAACATATGAAAGCCACAGGTCATAGCATCGACTTCAATGACACCAAAACCCTAGCCACTATAGAAAACCCCAGCTACAGAATTATCAGAGAAGCCATAGAGATTGAAAAAAAGACCTGAAAGCATGAATAGAAGAGATGACTCCACCAGACTGTCAATTATTTGGAAGCCTGCACTCACAAACAAAAAAATCTCCACACCACAAGCCAGGCAAACACCTGGGCACAAACAGACACCCTCTGATACCTCCAGCTCAAACACACCCCAACCAGGCAGCCAGATGAAACCTAGCTTCCTAATAAATGATAGCCGGCCATTTACTCGGAGCCAAGCTTCACTAAAAGCCTCCAATACAGGAAACACAATGTTGCCAGCCAACCAAGACAAAAAAAACTCTACAAAACAGACAGAAGATATTAGAAACACCAATCAAGCAGAACACAGCAAACTCCAAGACCAGTAAACACAGACCAAGACTCCCAACCAATCAGGATGAAGAAAAAACCATTCTGGCACAGCAGATGGCTAGCACCAAATTTAAAACAGAAAAGGCGGTGAAAGTCTGACTCACAGGCGAACACAATACACAAGCCTGATGATGGCAGATGAGATTCTGCCGAAACGTTCCTACAACTTTAAAAGCACAACTATAATGACTTGGGAAAATACCTGAACAAAGCTGAATACCATACATGTAAGTACCCGCGAAAACTTAAGAAAACATATGTGTGTGTGTGTGTGTGTGTGTGTGTGTGTGTGTGTATATATATATATATATATATATATATATATATATATATATATATATATATATATATATATATATATATATATATATATACATTACATACATAATATCTCGGGTTTTCTGCCGCGTAGAGAAAACGCGGGAGAAACCCGAATAACCAAAGATCCACATACAAATACCTGCGAGAACCTCAGAAAACATACATACATACATACATACATATGTATTCTTTTTAAACTTATTTTAAAATAACCAATTTAAAAATAAAATACATGTTTTTGGGAAGTTTCAGTCATTTGATATTTTTTATTCACAATTATCCATTTTAGGTTATTTTAGTTTTGCATGCTATTTTGGTATAATACACATTTTTATGCTTTCTTCAAGTTGAAAATTCAGAGAAATTAGATTTTTGGATTTTAGATAGCAAGCAACTTTATTTAAAACCATACTGAAAAGGTACAATCAATCTTTTTTTTAAAAAAAAAACATGCTAACAACTCTTAGTTCTTCTTTTAGATAAGCAGAAAACATATATGCAAACCACCCTTCCCAAATCTATTCAAGACCCTTACTTTCTATGAATAACATGTCCAAGTTAGTGCTTACGATGCAGGCTGTGAAACTCTATGCAACCTTAATTGAAATGAATGGATTTTTGCAACAGCACTTATTGAATCTCTTATCTTCATGCCCCAGGTTGTTTTTAATGTTTCCTGACTTGTATTTCTTTGAGGATTCGTTTGAAAGTCTAAATGTAGCAAAGTAAGCAGCAGCTGTGCAACTTTTTAAAATCAGGTTTAGAAACCAATACTGCAAATGATGTTGCTACTAAAAACTATTCCATTTTGGAAACAAGTTTGAGAAAATGAACTGACAGCACAAGTATACAACTGCACGGATATCTTGTCTGGATAGTCCCATCGCATTTACTTCGCTTGTCTCCAAAGAAGTCTTACCTAGTTCTGAGCTAGAATAATCTCCTATGATCCATGGAAACACAGGGTACTGGGAAAGATCGTTGCAGCTCCGATCAGCCAGATTATTGAGATGAAGAAGGTATTGGTAGTTTGAGATATGTCCTCGTTGCCATTGTAACATGTAGCTCTCCGCGGTGTGCTCTGTAATATGATTTTCTAGAAGGATACAGAAAATGTGACAGATTGCAAAAAAGAAATTAATATAATTTGCCATTAAAGCTCTCCAAGGAACTTGTATTAGGTTGAATTTCTATCCCGCAAGGCTTACAGAGCCATCATTTATCACTGATCAGATAAGGCAGGTATGACAGCAAGTATTCAGATTTATGAGAAATGGGTGAAGCTATTCCCCACAAAAGAATTATCTTGTCATCCCTATTCTATATATGTCTACCTTCTAACATAAAAATGAGCAATTATTAACAGCAATCCTCCAGTAGTTTTTCTAAGTAACTGTCTTCCGAGCTATTGTCTTCCATGGAAATTTCATGGCAAAAAAACTGATAGAGAATCTTGGGATGGGCGATGATGGAGAAGGTATTCTGCCTACCTTAAAATATACAAATAAAGTAATATGATAGGAATAAAATCAGTTATATTGTTTTGTTTAATCTTTGAGGACTTTAATCATCTTTATCCTCACCCTACACACATTTTGATGTACTGCTCTTAATCCAAACTAGACTTCTCTTTTAGTATCCCACTGACCAATGCTCATACCTCATTTGATTTTAGATTACACCGTACATAGCTGCCCTCCTATCTTTCAACATCTTTTGTGGTACTGTAATAAATATTCTGAGCTCAAGTTTCAGGCTTTTCACGTGTCTCAAGATCTATATTAGAACCAATCTATTGTAAATTCTATTTATACCTGCTGTTTCAAATGCTGTGTCGTGGTTGCATTATTAAAATTTTCCCAAGAAGTATTGACTGAAATCAGATCAAATGTTGGAGCAAAGCCAATAGTTCCTGCAACCATGACAAAGTGCTAAAGAGCTGCTGTGGGCTCTGTTCAGCTTCTTCTTGTGCATAGACGAAGATTTCTCCGAAATTCATGCCTGCCTTCCTAGTAGACATGTTGCTGCCTCTTACAAACAAATTTCCTGTGGGGAAGTTAAGTTTTCATTCAAATTAACTATAGGTGTGTTTCATGTTCTACTTTGTTTTATGCATACAGTCTTGAGATTCAAAGATAGGCAAATACAAAGATTGTTGTCTAAGACAAAACATGGCTTCAGGGGCAAGAGTTGCTGGAACTGCTGAGCTATTCTAGTACTACTACATTTATGAATTGGCTTGGTCTGCTGACTTTTGTCATTAGTTTGTAAAAGATAGGTAATGCTTTGCATTCAGTTCCAAGAAACTGGTGAAAATGTGTCGCCTATTTGTTTCTTTTTGAATCAGCACATTTTCTCAATACAGGTAGTACTCGGATTACGACCATTTGTTTAGCAATCATTTAAAGTTACGATGGCACTGAACAGTGATTTATGACAAGTCCTAGCACTTACTACTGTCATAGCATTCCCGCAGTCATTTGATCACAGTTTGAGAGTTTAGGAATTAGCGTGCATTTATTAAGACGGCAGCATCCTGGGGTCCTGTGTTCACCAGTTACAATTTTCCAACAAGCAAAGGCAATGTTGGGGAGCTGTATTCATTAACAAACATGATTTATTTAACAGCCATGTTGATTCACTGACCACAGCAAAAAGACTTGTAAAGTGAGGCATAATCCATTGAAAGACCACTTCATTTAACAATTCAGTCCCAATTGTGGTCATAAGTTGAGGACTACATGTATCACAGGGCAGCTACATAAGGTGGCTGTGCAACTGCAGGAAAAAAACTGGCTGGTCTAGAGAATCCCACATTCTGAACCACTTTCTCTATATTACTTCTGAAGTGTTGTACAGGGGTCAAATGTTTGTACTCTGTCCATGCTCTTTTGCTAAAGTTGGGATTCCAAATTTATTTACATTCAGTTTTTACTAGTTTTAAAAGTCTTTTTTCTAACAAAAACAAAATAAAAAATTAGGCATAAAAGATGAACAGAAAAATAAATTATAATAGTTACTATTATAGTTACATAATAAGAGTCGTGGTGGCGCAGAGGTTAGAATGCCGTATGCAGGCTAACTCTGCTCAATGCCAGGAGTTCAATTTCTTCAATCTTGACAGGCTCAAGTTTGACTCAGCCTTCCAAGGTCAGTGAAAATGAGAACCCAGATTGTTGGGGACAATATGCTGACTCTGTAAATCACTTAGAGAGGGCTGTAAAGCACTATGAAGCAATATATAAGACTAAGTGCTATTGCTATTTTTTATGGGTCTGTGCCTGTAATGATCACTATGACAAAAACAACTAAACTCTGTTATTTAAAGTTTCAAGTAAATTATATGATTAATACATTCTGCCATAATTATCTCTGCCACCCAATCTAAACATTATTGGCTAAGAGAATTTTTTTATTTAAAAATATTGAGGGAAAAGCATAGATAACAACAGAAACCTTAATCAAAATATATATCTAATCTTTGTTATTTGTCCCAAGTTGCAATATTTTCCTTCCTTATATTAAAGCTTCTCTTCTGGTTATGTAGACGGTATTATCAAATGATACAGAAGATATAGAAGTCTCTTTGCCTGATTCTCATCTTTCAATGGCTTTCTTCTGCTAATCATACACAAGTGTAAAGACGGTGCTAAGAACTTGCTGCTAAGTATCTCCACAAAATAATAAAGAGCTCTTTTTCTATGCAATACTTCCAATCTTCTATAAAAGCTAAATCTATACAAAAAAGCTGAAGTTAGATTCACACACACACACACACACACACACACTATATTATTTATTAGATTGTTGTTGAAACCTAAATATGTTGACACGTAGAAATATACATTATCTCGGTCCTCAGTGTTGTTGAATTTCAAATAGATGTCTGAACATAAATCATTCTCGGTGCAAAATACTTCCAGACCCTTGAAAATTAAAAAAAAAAAGATTAAAATGACACGCAATGAAGTTAACAAAATCACTGAATTAACCCGGATCCATATAGCAATGTTAAGCATAGATATCTGCTTCTTATTGTTTTCACAATAGCAAAAGCAATGCCTACATTATTTTTATAGCATAAAAAGTCATTGCAATTAATTTATTTTTATTATTATTATTATTTTTACTAGGCGAGCACTTGGTACCATTTAAATTATACTGTATAATACTTGTTTCCCAAGGAATTGAAATAGCTAAATTTAAACCCATGAAACACATCTCCGATAGCAAGGATCAAAAGCAAGTATTATCTTACCAAAGGCGACAGGCTATGTCTTCTTTTATAGATGCGTCTGACACTACGCAGTGTCACTTGTACCACAGGTTTCTATAAGGAAAGAAGTCAAAAGATGACACATTTCTTCCAGTTTTAGTCACATGTTCTAGATAGAAGATGCATTTCCTCCTCTAGCACTTTATCAACAGTGAGTCTCAATGTTAAATCCAAGAAAAGACCATTTTGGAAGATTGTTGGGATATTTTTTAAGAGGATGGGTCAATTATCTTAATTTCAGAGAGGCAATTTCTGAGATTGTTCAGTAATCTGTATGTGTTCTGAAAATAGCCAGCTATTTGTTATGGAAGCTAATTAAAAATTAAGCCAACTTTTTGATGTTGAGGACAGATTCACATTATAGAAACTTTGTGTGATATAATTATACATAGACAAGTGAGCAGAAGATACCATGGCTTCCCACAAGGAAATACATGAATCTACTTTCTAGTTTGTTAGCATCACAGCAAGAACACTTTGACTTTCTTAATTAATTGAGATAGTATGGAACCTTGACAACAGATAAAAATGTTTAACTTAACTACCACAGAAAAGCCAGGTGGATCTCAAATATCAATTGAAATCCACATATGCAAGCCATAGCACCCCAATTCTTGTATTTCCCAGAATCATCAGTGTGTAACAAAATAGCCATTAAGGACATTTTCCATTTATTAATTCATACCATGTTCATGGCATTATTTGAGCCATAATGAAGTGATATAAGTCTCTCTTCTATATTGCTACTTTGACGCAACAATAGTTGAACAAGTCCAGTGCTATAAGTCACCAATTAGGAAATGACCCAAGACTAGTTTTCTACCACTGATAAGGTAAGTGTACTAACTGGCCAGTACTTGTCTGTGTGCTTTAATATTGTTATCCTTAATTATAATATGGATATTTTAAAAAAGCAGGCTTAAGTTGAAATTAGATTTCATCAGCCTGGAGAAATATAGCACCTACAGAAAATGACAGGATTGTTTGATTTGCATTAAAAGCAGAATTCATTGGAGGATGAATTTGATTTGAGGGCCAAATAACGAACACATTGTATACACTTGGAGAATATTTTGCTAGCACACTTATCAAGGCTTTAATAGCGGCAGATCAGAAAATGCAAATTACTCACAGGATAGCCATTGAGAGGCTGGAAATACAGGTTTTCATCAGTGATGCATACATGCCCTGGATTTGTTACCAATGGAGTGACCATTTCCGCTTTACATTCCATATGTAGCGTTTCAGAAACATTCTGAAATCTATTCAAATAACAAAGAAATGCCCAGTGTAAGTTTCTACTTATTCCTTATCATAACATCCCAGAGTTTTCTATCACATCTTTATACATAGTTTAGAATATACTATTTACTACTTTATATATATTATAACAACAAGTGTGAAATCTTTTTTACGGTACTGAACAATAACATGTCAACCAACAAAGGGGGTTTACTTTAGACTTCTTTGGTTATCTTTATTTTGCCACAGAAATAAGCAATTCAAAAATTCAGAATTCAGCATAGTAAGATAAACACATATAAATAGAGAAAACATTGTAAATCAGTACACATAGTTTCCTATTGCTGATCTACTCTTTGCTTTTCATATTTTCCTAAGCATGTTAATTATTTAAAAGAAAAAACTAAGAGTGAAAAGATGAGATGTTCCCTGAACCAACATAGAAAAACATACCTGTTCTTATCAAATGATGTTCTGGCCAAACGTGACTGTAGAATAGCAGTTATCTGATTTAAAATAATAACAATAATCAGCTTTAAATTTTTAATGCAAATAGGATTGTCACATTAATCATTCCATTAATATTGCATCTCTAGTACATATTTACCATAGCAGCCTGGTCCCCTAGCTTGTCCAAGTGCGATGCTCTGTATAACTGTTAAAAAACAGAAGCAATCAAATGAAATTTAGAAGTTTTCCCAGATATAAGGGAGTTGAAGTTCACAGATACAGGTGAGACTTCTGTCAGAATTACTAATGTTGCATTAGATCCATTTTTATCTACAGACTTGCATCACAACAGGCATATATAATTATAAATCATAGATCAAGAGTCACAATTCATAGCTTTAAGCCACATGTAACCCCCAGGAACCCCTTTTTATATCAAGAGCCCCCCCTCCAATAACAACTGCTGAAAAATATTAGCCTACTTAATCACCATTTTGAAATGATCAAAACTTAAGAGCCGTAGCAGAAGATCCTAAAAGTAGAATACAACAGTAAACGAAGTGTCTCATACACTCCCTGAAAGGTCAATTCTTGATATAGATTCTTAACAAATTTAACTTTACCAAGATTTTTATACATCCATCCATATATGTGCATTCATAAGAATTTTGTCCCAATAGTACTATTTTCAGCAGCAATATTTCCCTTGATTCAAGTTTGACTGGTGCCTACATCCATGTAGATTCTTTGGCAGAGATATAAAATGATTTTGACATTGATTTCTTCTGTAATGTTATTTCAGTTTTCCAGTGAAACCCATAGCCAATAAAATACTGAGGTAAATACAAATCAGGCCACATTCCTGCTTAGCCTTTTCAAGATCACTCAAAATTGGCTAGGTGCTGCTACTAGTTAATGATTAGTAAACACAGCTTTTCTAAGCAGAGATATACTCATTACTGCTACAAATAAAAAATAAGAAACCGATATAAATTTCTCCTTTGATTGCTTGGAAATGTGGTTTTGTATATGTCTACTAATTTTCAACAGCCTCTAGGACACAGATTGTTCTATGGGATTGCAGAAGCAGTCTGCAGGATTGCCTAATAATTGATTAGCCACATTTAACTCAGGACTACCATGCAAAAGAAAAAGAATAGCCATTTGTTAGTTGTTTCAAATATTTGACTAGATAAGAGAGTTTACTCTGTTTCATTAGCTAAATCCCATGCTACAGGCAGCAATAAAATGAACAACTATTCATACTTGATGAAGTGTTTGTATGATATCTTCGACTTTTCCAGCAACATCCAGTTCAAATACATATTTAGTTTGACCCTAACAAAAAGAGATAATTAAAATTATATTAAAACCCACACACAACCAAATTAGGAAGAGTCTAGTTTAGCATCTGCATGCCATGCAAACAAATTCTAGATGTAATCCCTGTTATTTCTGATACTCTAATCTAGTTGCTGTATTATAACTCCCGTTTCTTATTCTTTTTCTTGTTTATGACATTTGACAAATCAAACATTGTTTGTATATTTCACCTAAAAAGTTTTATTTAACAGTTCATATCCTAAACTATTAAAAGGCACTGTAATATTTTATATTAAAATAAGATTATGTTAAAACACTAACAAGTTATTTTTTTTAAAAAAAAATTCAGAGACAAAGCATATAGTTACATAACATTTTTTTTCTTTAAATGGAAGCGTATATACTTACTCTTTCGGTTTTAAAGGGTGCGATGATATTTTGTTCTTTAGTGAGAAAAGCCTTTAGAAAAGGATAACTTGTTTAGCACTTTTTTTGCAACATACTGTAGCTATTAGATATTATCCAAAATTCAGGAAAACTTATAAAGCATGAATAAATGGATAGCAACTGTTCAGAAAGTTATCAGATCATGCTCCTAACCTTTTTTCATTTTAAGTGAAAATTACATTTTAATTTTAAAAGTTTTTTTTACAAAAACCAAATCCAAATTGTAGTCTGATATTTCACTGTGACCCTAGTTTAACTTCGCCTTTATTTAAAAGTTAAAAGTTTCCCTATAGATAGTGACATTGTCAGACACATATCCCGGTGACTTTATGGACAAACATTCTCCATTTTGTTGTTTCTCTACTTCAGTGTTTCTTAATCTTAGCAACTCTAAGATGCGTGGACGTCAACTCCCAGAATCACCAAGCCAGCCATTTTCCATGCACAGTGGCAAATCATAGTTATTGTTCTTTCAGGGACATTCAAACGATATTCTTGATCCTTTTCTCTCTCTTTTCCATTGTCTTCCCCTTTTTTTCATTTTCCCCAATCATGCCAAGCAGTTATTTTTTTCTAGTCCATCATCTGTAGAGTTTTTGTTTATTAATCATTGCCTCACTACCACTTTTTCTTCCAGGACTCATTGACTGGTTCTTTTAGCCCATGATCTTAATAACCATAATCAAAGCTGCAATTAAAAGCCATCTATCAATGTTCAACTTTTTCACCCATACAATACCACTAGGAAGTACACTGCTTTAACTATTCGGATCTTAATAGAGGGGAATATTTGATATTCTGATACATTCTATTTTTTTATTTTTTTATTTGATTTGTTAATCGCTTACAAGATAACAGGTAAAAGTATAAACATAGTTTTGAATACATGAGATGGATACGTATAAGAAAAATAAAAAGAAACAATAGGACAGGGACGGTAGGCACGGTTGATGCGCTTATGCACACTCCCTACAGACCTCTTAGGAAAGGGGCGAGGTCAGTCTAAGGTTAAAGTTTTTGGGGTTTGGGGAAGAAGCCACAGAGTCAGGTAGAGTATTCCAAACATTGACCACTCTGTTGCTGAAGTCGTATTTTCTGCAATCAAGTTCTGATCTTTGTTGTCATAGAAGTCCTCTTTGGCTTCATGATCTTGTCTGAGCTTCCCATTATTTCCTCTTTACTATTATTTTACTTCTTACAATGCCAAGCATGCTGTTTATTGCTTCCTGAGTGAAGAAAATCTTTTCCATTGACTATGAGCTTATTAAGCATGCAGATTGATGTTATCCTTTATCCATTTTATTTTCATTTTACATTAGCTATCAGACCTCTTGTCTTTTTTCTTCATACAATTTGTTACTTTTCTCTGTATGATTCTGCTTTGAAGAACCTAAAACAAATATTTGCTTGTGCAAAGATTTATGATAAAAATGTTATCTGGGGCACAGCAAAACTTTTGCTGTTCAAAGTTGACAAGTTTTTCTAACAGGGTCGTTTGAATCCACACTTTTGACACAAACCAGTTCTGTTCAGTGTGTTCAATCAGGGGTGCTTATCTTATCAGCATCATGATTTATGTCCCACTATAGCACTGTTGTACAAATGGCAGAGCTGAAGTCACCTATCATTATACTACATAACCTCATTGAACTTCCTTATGTATTATTATGCTTATTATTTGACAAATCTCTTGTATCCTTTAAGTTTATATAGCAGCAACAGAAATCTGATATGTCTTTACAGTGTTAACCAATATATCATCATTAAGCATTGCTCCTGGAGTAATTGTTCCACTGTCACTTACAGTATGAATTATGATGGAAGTTTCAAAGCTGTCTTGATAAAATACAAATTTCATAACAAATAGAGTTTGATCTGAATTAGAAGCCTTTTCAGAGATCATGGCAAAACTCAGAAAAATCTTTCAAATTTACAAGAATTTGCATATTAATTTAAAAATGACATTTTAAAAACTGTAAACAAGGACTTTTATATTATTTGTTACTTACTTGACTAGATAAAATAGCAATCTGCCCAGAAGTACCACTAAAACACAGATTTGGGGGAAAAGAAAATAATATTATCACACTATTCAGTTGTGTTGACATTAAACAAATATGTGTTTAACACATCTTTAAAAGCATTTACCTTGTAAAGGAATAATTCCCACTATATTCTGGTGCTTCAATTTTAATACAATCTCTCAAAGGAATCTATGTGAATTCACAGGGGAAAAAAAAATTCATTCGAGTTTGAAGTTAAAACCAACCAAAATTCTTGATATTACTTAGTCATCTACTTACCTTAATAATGGGATGGCTTATTTCATCAGGCTCAAATATCACTGATTTTGAGCAGATTTTAAATGATCCTTTAATTTTCCTAAGTATTAGAAGACAAAGTTATTGCAGAATTTTGAAACAGTACAATATTAGTGTTTTCCCTTTTATGAAAAGAGTAATACCTTATTCCCTTGCTATCTTTCTTTAAAATATAATTAGCTGTATGTTGTTCAAAGTAGTATTCTTCCAGATTAAGGAGTAATAAGGAAAATCTAGAAGTAAATAATAAAAAACAAAATATGTGTTAATGTAACTCTGTGCTTTGCTACTAATACGCATTACAGATTGCCTTTAGCAACAATTCAAAGATATAAAGGACCTACTTAGGGCCCGGATTCAGCAATTGCCCTGAATGGGAGTCACATGACTAAACTTCAGCACTTGGCAACTGGGCCACCTTTACAACTGTTTGCAGTATCCCACAATCGTATGACCACATATTATAACAGTTTGCTGAAAGCTGACATTTACTACTGTTTTATGGCAAAACTGTATCATGACAAACCACTGGTTCACTTAATTTGCTTAATTATTGTAGCAGCCACTTTGCAACAGTGGCATTTGCTTAACAACCACCACAAAAATAGTCAGTACCATAGTTTTACAACTGTCATGACTTACAGCCATGATGAGCAAGCTAGATGTGTTCCAAGAAGGCAGCTTCTGTCTAAAAGCTAAAAGTAGTTTGGCAGTGGAAACAATTAGACGTGGAAATGAAAGTCATTCCTTCACTGATGTGTTTAAGTAACCACAAGTTGGAAGTGTTTTAGTTTCAGATCAGAAAGCAAATCTGATTACTAAGGATACTTGGCACACATAGCACAATACTTTGTAAACAATCCAAGGGGAAGAAATTTTGGATGATCTTTTTAATGTATATATTTATTGTGTTTTATCAATAGGAATAAAATACAAAACAGAAAAACATAAATACAACAATAATAACCAAAAATATGATTAATGTTGGAAATTTTGGATAATCATAACAAATTTTACTTGCAGCTTTTTCCCCAAATGAAGTGCTTTTTTCTTACACATTGGGGAAAAACAGCAACATTAGGAAACAACTGCAACATTGATTTTAACTTCTTAATAGATGCATAAACTTTAAAAGTATCCCTTTAAGGGAAAAAACATTTTTGT
Organism: Notechis scutatus; assembly: GCF_049901735.1. NCBI lineage: Eukaryota > Metazoa > Chordata > Lepidosauria > Squamata > Elapidae > Notechis > Notechis scutatus. The sequence goes on from NC_142011.1 coordinate 171,222,667, forward strand.
AATATCAATAAGCAATAATAAAGCAGAGAAAAAAATGTCCAGTTAATTACTGACCCAGCCAAAAAGATAATTGAGAAATTTTATTTCTTCTAGTAGTTTATTCTTCAAGGAGTATTGACCTCTATTCTACTGTCCTGCTCTGTTCTTATGCAATTAATAATAGAAACAAGTCTACATTCTTTTTGAAGGGTGCAGTTCCTATGAATAACTAAGAAAGGATTTCATAGATGATTTCACATAGTGAATATAAACATTTGCAATGCTACATAGTAATTAGTATGTACTTCTTTTAAACAAAATATATTAACGTGTGATCCCATCACAAAGATCCTTCCCAGGCAAGGTAGATCCTGAATGTCATGTGTTATAGGACACTTTCCCCAACTTCTTTCTTTTTACTCACATGAAAGAGAGAAATAGCAAAAGCATAGTAAGACTACTATTTTTGAACTTGTGTTGGTGCTTAATTTAAGGATGATCTGAGCGGTAGTGCTTGGGCTTACAACACCAGTGAAACTTGAAACATTAAATTGTTGGAGTTCAGCTTTAATCGTGCAGCAGTAATCACCATTATTTTTTCCAAGTAGTTTGATGCTAACTTTCTAATCTATTCAATCTTCCCTTTTTAAATATCGATGATTGTCATAAAAGAAAGCCCAAATTTCAAAAATCTGCACAAATATCACATCATGGATACTGGTTTGTAATGGATATAGCAACCCTCTTCCAAAGAGAGTTGGTGAATTAACAGATTTACCAGAGCGTAAGATTTCATGCCTTTAAAGCCTAACCTTCAAACAATGTGTATGAATAATTAATATATTAAAAAACTGTGCACTAAAATTCTAACTTATATTTACTGGTTGGAATATCCACAATAATCTGAAGAACATCTGAAAATATGCCATCACAGAACAATAAGGAAAGAACTTGCAAAGGGACTTTATTTTTTCCAGTTATAGGCCTGATCACCTAGGTCAGTGGTGGCTAACCTTTTTGGGCGTCTGTGCCAATAATTGTGCACTTGCTTGCTTGTGCGTGCTCATGTGCCAGCACCCAGAAGGCAATATGTGCTGCCCAATGCCCCCTGCGCATAAGCGCATGCCCCCCTTGCGTGCTGCACATCTGCGCATGCGCGTGCTACCCCTTATGATTTTGTGGCCCGTTTGAGATCTGAATAATAGTATTTGATTTGCTCTCAATTAAATGTCACCTCCACTTCAAATAGGTGTTCTCTACTCATTTACCTGGCTGCAGAATGGATCAAAATTTTCTTCTAACACACAAAAATTGTTGCCATGCACACAGTGACACCATGATGGAAATCCAGCTCTTTTGTACTTGTGTCTCCAAGTCAGATACTAATACATCGGTTTTGGAGTTTGTACTATTATTTTGAGATATATTTTCTCACTTGCACCCCTTTCAATCTCTGCCCCATGAATGCCCAAGCTGACACATTAACAAAATCTGCATTTTATGAGGGGTTTTTTTTTTTTGGTCTGTTTGTGGCAAAAAAAAAACCCACCCATTCAAACGAATGTGGTTCAGTAAATGTCCATGGCATTCATTTAACAATCACTGTGGGAAAGGCCAGAAAATTACCTCTGGTCACTGGGTGCCACGATTTATGACTGTAGTTTTGGGCTCAATTGCAATCATAAATTGGGAATTATCTGTAGGTAATGTTCACTGCTTAGGAATGTCCACTGCTTAATTACTTTGCACCTGATTTAACTTTAGTTTCCTTATTTTTAATCTGGGAGAATGGTGATGAATAAATCTATTTTGTGTAATTTTAGGGTTAAAAATAAGGCAAATTTTCAATTACCTTTCATAGGTGTTAGAGAAAGTAGATATAAAGTAGTCTGGTTTATTTTATTTTCTGCATAAATCTTACTAATTTCTATTTGGGCCTGGTATGTTTTTGTCTCTACTTCCATTTTATAAAAATGTATTAAGTTAATTTAGCCTTTTTCACCTTAATGCAGAACAGTAAGAACAAACCAGAAGTAGTGACTGAATAAACATGACAAATATTCCCAAGAGGAATATGATGTAATTTGGATCATCTTCAAATGAAACCACTTTTATGCCTCTTGTAAACTTATTTTAATTGCATCTAAATCTTCATGGATACATATTTTTGTTTGTGAAATTTTACCAAATTCAAGAATGTAGGTCAATATGAGCTGTAGATAGCCAAATTATAAATTTTTTAAAAAGCATTTATTTTTAAAAGGTTTCTAACTTGCTCAGAATTTACAGTATGTGGTTAATTTATGTTTGTTTTCCTTGCCTCTGTTCCAAAATTCCTGTCTGGAAGGGTTTATTTTGAGTGTATAGAAATGCACTCCTGTTAATAATGAGAATATTCATACATAATTCTTCATTATTCCAAAATCAGTTCCAGGACAAAACTGAGGAGATTGATATATACAAATTAAAGTTGCAGAGTTATACTGTTTTCTATGCATTGGTTCAACTGTACTACCCACAAACATTAAGACATCCACCAAGGGCTATCGCCTTCAGAACAATCCAGCAAATTGCTTTGATAAACCGTAATTTGTTTAATTAAAGGAGCATTTTTATCACAATGTGATAGGTAGGTAATGCAACAGTAGTCTTGTTGGCTACACTAAAGCACTAGAAACCATGAAGCATATTTTTACTTCCAACTCTTGTTATCCTATGATTCTATAAAATTTTATCCGGAGGGAAACAGGATCGCTAAAGGGGATATTATCAAACGAATGTTCAACATCTCGTGAAATTCATGGTAAATCTCCCTACGCCCCAATTGCCGTATTTTAGAATTAGAGCCTCTGCAGCTTTAAAAGGACGGACAATACGGCGCAGACACCGCAGTGTCCCAAGACAATAGTCCCCACGCCACTTCCGTATTGCAAGTCTATGACTCGCAATAGGGCGCACCGGGACGGCGCAAGGAAGGTTGATGATATGCTAGTTTTAAGCAAAAGCAACAACAACAACGCGTACACACACACACAAAGATTAGGAGTCCCTTCTTCCATGCCCCTCCCAATCGTTCCTGGTTCTGTCGCTTCTTTGCACCCAATGAACAAGAAACTGATTCCGGTGGCTGCTGGAGACGGGTTCCCCTCCCTATTCCGCAACCGCTTGAGAGCAGCTGGAATTCTTTGGGTTTTCTCTGGATCGCAGCGCATTTCCCCAACAAGAGAGACGCTTCCGCGGGCAGAGGGGCGGCGTTCAGAGCGGCCCAACTCCTGAGCGTTTGCTCGTTCGCTGGCATTGCCGCAGCCTTTCCTTCGGAGGAAGGTTCGGCTCTATCCAGGGCGTTTCACCCACCTCTCTTTGGAGTAGAGCTCCTGCTCCTGCCGCCTCTTCCGAATGAAGGCCATGGAGCTGACCCGACCCTGCTTCCGCAGCGCCTCTGTTTTGCACCAGGAACTTGCCGAGAGGCAGAAACTTCACTCGCCGCTAGGGGCCCAGCAGCAGGCAGCCCTCGCCGGCCATTTATACGGCAGCAGGAGCGTCGGCTGTGGTGCCTCGGCTGGTTGGGATCGCTTTGCGGTGTCCCAGATCTACTTTTTCCCCGCTCACCCTTCCGGGCCGGCTTTCGTTTCGGCAAACTTGCCTTGTGACAGGCATGTGCTCTTGCCTTTCGAAGGCCGGAGAAATTGGGAATTCCCTGCCGCTTATGGCCACCTTCCGTGGGCGGCTTCTTCTAGCCCTCTTTCCCTGTGAACTCGGGTAGATTTTCTGGGGTGTAAAGAAGGTGCAAGATCAAGAGCCACCTCGGTTCAGTGTGCCTGCGCACCAGAGTGCACTAGAACAGTAATTTAAGTTGTAGTAGCCGCCTCCCCCAAGCAGCTTTCGAAAGGCTTGAATTACAACTTTCAGTATTCCTGGAAGTTGTCACCCGATACAGCTGGAGGAAAATAGGCTTGAAAAAGGCAAAACTCAGGAAAGGGCAAAAAAAACAACAACAAAAAAAACACAACACCGTTGCTGTGATTTTCCCTGCCTTTTCCCTCCCTCCCACCTGCTCTGTTCTTGAACTGGTGCAGGAGCACCTGGAATTGAGCCATGGACATCTTAGCACATTGGAAAGGATATCATATAGACAAATGAGGTATAGTGGCTAAAAATTAAATCTGGCAGCGAGGAGACCCAGGTCAAGTCCATCATTAGCCATAAGAGGTGAGTTTGTGGCTGAGCTGGAAGAAAAACAGGTTATAAATCTGATGGGGGAGGGGAGGAGATAGTAGTTCTTCCTGTTGGCTCTATATCAGATATTTGCAGCCCAAGAAGATTTAATCCGTTTGATCTGTACAGTCTGCTCTAGAAGAATCTCTGCAGGCTGCTGTAAAAGGAGCAGTGTCAATTTTGCTACCTGACCTCTGAAAAGTGTTTGTTTCAAGGAAGGGAAACACAGCCAAATATTGTTATCTCTCACTCATTTGTAATGTACAGTATATTTATGTTTACTAACTTAAAGCTTTTACACAATCATTATAGAGGTAAGGTGCATTGCTCCAGTTGGATTTCAGTCTTTTACAATCATAGGGCTGAAAGGCACCTTGAAGGTCTGCTAGTCTAATCCCGTACAAAACAGGGTCTTTATTTCATCCTGGACAAATGGTTATCCAATTTTTTTCTTGAAAATCTCCAGCAATAAAGCCCTACAACTTCTGGAGGCAAGCAATTCTACTGATTAATTGTTCTCACTTTCGTGAAGTTTCTCCTTTGGTTCCATGTTGGGTCTTCCTGCGACTGGCTTCCACCCATTACTTCTTGTCCTGTCCTCTGATCTTTGGAGATTAAATCAATCTCCCCTCCTCCACGCATGACTTCAAGTATTAAAAGACAGCTATCATGTCCCTTCTAAGCCTTCTCTTTGTTAAGATATACTATTGTCCTTAGACATTCACCATATAAATTAACCTGCAGATCTCTTTGTTGTTGTTCTCTTCACTCTTTCTAGGGTCTCAACATCTTTTTTTTTTTTTAATTTATTTTGATTTGTCAATTGCTTGCAAGATAATAGGTATAAGTATAAACATAGTTATGAATACATGGATACATATAAGAAAAATAAAAGAAACAATAGGACAGGGACGGTCCTATTGATTTTTGTATCATGGTGACTAGAACTGGATGCAAAATTCCTCACTAGTGAAATATAGAGCAGTAGTATCCCTTCTTGTGATCTTGATGTTATCCCTCTGTTGATGCAGTCTAGGATTATGCTGGATATTTTTGGCAGCTGCAGCACAGTATTGGCTCATACTTAAGTGATAGTCCACTAGGACACCTAGATCTCAGATAACATGTTACTGTTGAGCTAGGTCAGTGATGGCGAACCTTTTAGGGGCCGAGTGCCCAAACTGCAATCCAAAACCCACTTATTTATCACAAGGTGCCAACATGGCAATTTATCCCGGATAATGAGGGTTTGTGAGGAATGTCAATCATTCTTTCACAACTTCTCCCTGGTGGCACTGGACATCTTTATCAGCACAACTCAGGAATGATGAGAATGTAGTGCAGTTGCTTCTGGAGGGCCATCACATCCTCCTCCCCCCACTCCCTCCCCCCCTCCCTTCTCCTTTGATTTCACCTTTCTTGAAATCCTTCCTTCCCCCTCCTCTGATTTCACCTTCCTTCCTTTAATCCTGTATATAGTGGTTCGTTATTGTTAATATTTATTAAAGAATGCTGCATAGCTTAGAAGCTCTAGGCAAAAATAACAGCAGTTATTTTGCCTGAAGCTATCCTGGGCTATTATTTACACACACACACACACAGAGAGAGAGAGAGAGAGATTTATTCCACTTTCCCTGGGTCCTTGAGAAATGAATGGCAACTTTTCCCCATCCCCGTCTTTAATAAACCCAGCCCTAAGCCCACTTGCAGCCTTTTAGCTACTATTTTCCCACCTTGCTTCCCCCTCTCCTTAAAACGAGGCTAGAGAAGAAAGCCGGGAGGGGGGAATCTAAGGGGGAGGAAGAAGAGACCCAGGCAGATCCTTCTCTGAATAGACTGCTACCCAGATTTCAACTGATTTCGTCTCTGATTCACAGAACCCACCCCCCTTTTTGGACTCTGGACCACTGGACCTTTATTTTTTCCATTGATTGGGGGAAATTGGATTTTTATTGGGTCTTCCCCACTCCCCACGCCAAAAGGAAAGCCATCCGGGTTTCTCCTCCTAGAAGCCCCCTACCCTTCTCCCTATCCCCTTCCTCCTACCCCCCCACTCAACCCCACTTCGGGACAGAGGGGTGCGCGCTGGAAACGCGTGTTGGGGTGCCATCGGAGCAACCCTTCTGATACTCCAGTGTTCGGCCCGCAACTCTCTGCTCCTCCAGGCCCGGATTGCTAAGAAGGGGGAGGAGCAGCCACGACACCTCTACTGCCCCCCCACCCCAGCCATCGCTACCAGGTTTCCTCAAAGGTGTGCCACGTTTCAAAGGCAGCAGCTCACATCTGGAGGTGCTGAACAGTGTCTCGCTATGAGAGCTGGGCCAGGCCTCTCCATCCTCTGACTCGCCAATGTGGGCACTTCTTGACCAGCCCCCCCCACTGGGCTTTTGCGCTTGGTGCTCGGTGGGGAGGTGAGTGTTTCCCCATGCTGCCCTCTTTTGTTTTTATATTTTTATTTTATTTTTTAAGACAAACATATACAGACAAAAGCATAAAAACATAAAACCATCTTTCAATTATATACATACAGTGTGTCAGTTGGTTACAAATCTTTTGTGCTATCCTTTCATAGTCCTTACAAGTTGTAAAGGTTCTCAAATTGTCAATCTAACAAATGCTTATATATCTATCAGTTATTAATCATTCATTTGTCTAAACTATTATTCCATCATTTCATACAAGATATTCTAGATTTTATTATAAATTTATATTATACATTCATCCAATGGTTATATATTTTGTATTATATTCTGTATATATTAATCATCTATTACAAAACTTCCTAGTCTATTTCATTACCATGTCTTTCTATCTAACCATTGATAAAATAAGTCCCGTATCATATAAAATTGTTTATCTTCTTGTTCTCTAATTTCAAATGTCAATTTACTCATTTCAGCACAGTCCATAATTTTCTTAAAAACTTCCTCCTGCATAGGTATTTTTTCATTTTTCCAATTCTTAGCAAATACAATTCTAGCCGCTGTTAAAACATTTACAATCAAATATTTCAATTCTTTATTGTATATTTCCGGTATAATTCCCAATAAAAATATCTCTGGTTTAAAGTCTGTGTTGTTTTATCACTTTTTCCAACCATGTGTGGATTTTAGTCCAATATCTTTTTGCATCCGAACATGTCCACCACATATGGTAATATGAACCTGGTATCTGATGACATTTCCAATATTTATCCGATTTGTTCTTAAACATTCTTGCAATTCTCGTAGATGCCACCTGTAAAACATCTTATACAAATTTTCTTTATAAGCAGTTGACATTGTCGTTTTATAATTTTGTGACCACAATTTTTGCCATTTCTCTAGATCAATCCCATATCCAAAATTTTTCCCCCAAGCAATCATCATTCCTTCCCATGCTGCCCTCTTCTTTCTCTTGGCCCCACAATGAGAGGAGGAAGGCCAGGTTTGGGGGATGGCCCTCATCCCACAAGAATTGCTCCCACCATTCTCTCCCAGCCCTCTGCTGGCGGCAACAGCAAATTCCACGATGAAGGTGGAATCCTGTTGCCACGCAAAGCAAGTTCAAGGCACTTTGCTCCCACACTAAGGCCCCAGCCATCGCCACTGCCACAACAGGGGGACAGCTCGTTTATCCCTCTGCCACTACAGGGCCACAGGGAGCCGCAGCGGAAGGATGGAAGCGTTGCATGGATTGCACTGTGGCTTCACATCATAATTTAATAAGGCTTAGAGCTTAAGTTGTCCAGATCCTTCTGAATCATGAATCTATTTTCCAAGTGTTAGCAATTCTCCCCAGTTTGGTGACGTGTAAATTTAAATGCCCCTTCAGTCCCCTTCATCGAGGTCTAAAAGGCTTGGTGGCACACTGGTTAGAGTGCAGTACTGCAGCTACCTCTGCTGACAGTCGTCTGCCTGCAATTTGGCATATCAAGTCTCACCAAGCTCAAGGTTGACTCAGCCTTCCGTCCTCCCAAGGTGGGTAAAATGAAGACCCAAATTGTTGGCAATATGCTGACTGTCTAAACCAGTCATCTTAGAGAGGGCTGTAAAGCACTATAAAGGGTTATATAAGTGTAAGTGCTATTGCTAATTAGGAAGATGTTGAAGAACTGTTGGTCCAAGACAGAACCTTGAAATTTTTTTTTTTTTTTTGGTAAAAGTTTTATTGATTTTAACAACAAACAAAAACACATGAAACATAACATAAGACATAACATAAAAACATCATCATCCTTCATAAGTTTACAGACAGTGTATCGGTTGGTTCACCACTCCTTTTGTGCATCCATTCATAGTCATCATAATAATTATATCACATAATAACTCATATTATCAATCAACAATTATATATCCTAATATTATTAAACAATCATTTGACTATAATTTTACTAATTCATACTTAAGCGAGATAACTATAATTTAGTTAATTTATTTTATAACAATTCATAAAATCATACCAAATCTATCTTAATAAAATATTCTAAAAATATTATCAAAACCAAGAAAAAGTGTATATTCATTATTTCCTAAATTTCTAAACATTCTATTATTATATTGTATTATCTAACCATTGATAAAAAAGATCCCAAACTTCATAAAATTGTTTATCTTCTTGTTCTCTAATTTCAAATGTCAATCTACTCATTTCAGCACATTCCAATATTTTTTTAATAATTTCTTCCTCTGCTGGTATTTTCTCACTCTTCCAATTTTTAGCAAATACAATCCTAGCCGCTGTTAATACATTTACAATCAAATACTTCAAATTTTTATTATATGTATCAGGTAAGATTCCCAATAAAAAAATCTCTGGTTTCAAATCTATATGTTTCTTTGTCATTTTTTCCAACCATATGCGGATTCTAGTCCAATATTTTCTAGCGTCCTCACAAGTCCACCACATATGGTAATATGAGCCAGGTATCTGATGACATTTCCAGCACTTTTCAGATTTATTCTTGAACATTCTTGCTATTCTTGTCGGGGAAAATGCCACCTGTAAAACATCTTATACAAATTTTCTTTATATGCTGTAGACATTGTCATTTTATAATTTTGAGACCACAACTTTTGCCATTTCTCTAAGTCAATCCCATATCCAAAATTCTTCCCCCAAGCAATCATCGTTTCTTTAACTTGTTCATCCTCCAATTTAATTTCCAACAAATAATTATATAATTTTTTAATCACTTTTTCATCAGTACCTGTCAAAATCCTATCTAAATCAGTCATTTTGTCATAAAATCCTTCCATTTTGGAATCTTTAAGATACCTTGAATGTATTTGCGCATATGAAAACCAATTCATCTTTATACCTTGTTCTTCTAAATTTTGCATCGCTTTAAGTTCACCCTTTTCATCTAGTAATTCCCATATCTAACTGTTTGTTCCTTCTTATAAGTTATAGGATAAGAAAAGGCTTCAATAGTTGATAACCAAACTGGAATTTTCAAATAACATTGTTTCTTAATTTTCTCCCAATTCAACCATAATGATTCCCGTATATAATGCCTTCTAAAATAACCCTGTGATTTAGTTCCTTTATACCATAGAAAAGCATGCCAACCCAATAGTAAATCATGTCCTTCTAATGCCAACAATCTAGTCTTTCTTAACGTTATCCATTCTTTAGCCCACATTAAATTTGCAGCTTGATAATACAACTCCCAATTAGGAAGGCCAAATCCTCCTCTAGTTCTAGCATCCTGTAAAAGTTTTAACTTTATTCTCGCTTTCTTACCTTGCCATATATACTTCAACACAATTTTATTTAAATCTTCAAAATAGTCTTTACCTAACCTAATTGGTATTGTTTGAAACAAATATAACATTCTAGGTAAAATATTCATCTTAATTGTTGAAATTCTACCTATCAGTGACAATTGTAAGTTTCCCCATTTTTTCAGATCAGATGCTATCTGCTGCTTAAGTTTAATATAGTTATTCTCTTTCAGTGTAGTACATCTTGACGTCAAATATATCCCCAAATATTTAACTTTATTCGTAACTTGAATTTTCAATAGGTCTGTCAGCTCTTCTCTTTGTCTTAATAACATGTTCTTTGTCAAAATCTTTGTTTTGTCTTTATTTATTTTCAAGCCAGCCATCTCACCATACATCTCTATCTTTTCGAATAATTTTAAAGCTGTCTCAAGAGGATCTTCCAGAATAAAGACCAAATCATCTGCAGGCTTGCAATTTGAATTCCTCCTTTTTAACTTTCATTCCTTTTATATTTGTATCCTCTCTAATATTTCTATTTAACACTTCCAAAGTCAATACAAATAACAAAGGAGATAATGGGCATCCTTGTCTTGTACCTTTTTAATATTAATAGAGTCTGTAAATTCTCCATCTATCATTACTTTTGCCGCTTTGCTCATAATATATGGCTTCTATTGCTTGAATAAATTTTCTAGCAAAGCCCATCTGTTCCAATAATAATAGCATAAATCTCCAATTCACGTTATCAAATGCCTTTTGGGCATCTAAGAATATCAAAGCCATTTGTTTTTCAGGATGCGCCTCGTAATACTCCAATGTATCCAGGATTATCCTCATATTGTCTTTAATTTGTCTCTTTGGTAAAAATCCATTCTGATCAGGGTGAATAAAATTATTTAAATATTTTTAAAGCCTCTCTGCCAAGATTGAGGCAAAGATTTTGTAATCTGCATTCAATAAGGAAATAGGTCTATAGTTCTTAATTTGTAATGGGTCAACCCTTCTTTTGGGATAAGTGTAATATAAGCTTCTGACCATGTTTTGGGTATTTTCTTATTTACCATAATTTCATTCATGACTTCTAATAGTGGAATGCTCAACGATTCTTGTAGTATTCTATAAAATTCTACCGGGAGACCATCTGGTCCTGGTGCTTTTCCATTGTTCTGTCTATTGAGTGCTTCAGTTAATTCCATCATTGTTATAGCACTTTCTAACATTTCCCCAGTTTCATCAGGTATCTTAGGTAGGTTAGCATTTTGTAAATACTGTTTAATTTTTCCCTCATCAAGATCCTCCTGTTTATATAATTGTCCATAAAAATCTTGAATGATTGCTTTTTCTCTTTATTACCATAGCATACTTGACCTTGATTGTCTATTAACTGTAATATTTTCCTTGATTCTTTCTCTTTTCTCAATTTATATGCTAACCTGGCCTATTTGCATCTTCAAAATAATTCTGTTTAGCACTTCTAATTTTTGTGCCAGTTCTTCTTTCTCTGCTTGATCCATTTTATGCTTAATTATGTCCATTTTAAGTCTAATATCTTTTTTTTTGGCGCTTTTTGTAATTCTTTTTCCAATTTTTTATGGTCATCTTCTAAAGCTTTAATCATTTGCCTCTTCCTAATGTTCTTTTTCTTTGAATAGTCTATTATTAATCATCTTGCATATGCCTTCATTGTATCCCAAACATTCTGTATTGAAGTGTCCTCTTTTATTTACATTGAAGAAGAGGGCCAATTCTTTTCCATCCATTGTGTAAAGTTTTTTTCCTTTAAAATAGTATTATTTAATGTCCATCTAGATCTTCTTTTTGTCCTTTCCATTTAATTGTCATTGGATTATGGTCTGCCCATGTACTTGTTTCAATATTTATTTCTTGAAATATTTTTTTGCATGCTTCCCTTTATGTATATGTAGTTCCACTGAGGATCATACACTGAGTGCAGTTAGTCAGCCAACTGCAAATCTGTCTGGTCTTGGTACTGTGCATTATACATTGTTCTGTCTTATGAAGAAATAGGCTGCGGTCTACTTTATCAAATGCCATATTGAAGTCTAAGTATACTACAGTACATCCGCAGCATATCCTTATTCTACTAATTTAGTCACTTTATCAAAGAAGGCCAATAAAGATCTTTTTTCTAATGCTGCTAGTTGCTATTTCTTACTGCAGCTTAGCTGACAGCAGCAAATATCTCAGATGGGAGCCCTCCTAATATTTTGGACAAAGGGTGAAGGATGAGAAATGTACTTTCAGACATAACAGATTCTGTTAATGCAACTTTACCATAAAGATGCAGTTAATTCATCCCGGTGTGCTACCTGTCTGCATTACTGCTGGGACAGGTGTTGCAATATCATCAGGGAAGAGGAAACTCCCATTGGGAGGTTCTGTTTTTATCTCCTGGGGTTGGGAGAAAATTGGTGATTCTTTCCTTGAGAGATGCTATCTTTTAGTTTGGCTTTTGTTTTGTTTTTTGTGTTTTTGTGTTTTTGTAATGCCTGCAAGTCAGCATTGACTCCTGGTAACTTCCTGGACTGGTCATTAGCAGAGTAATCCTTTTACATCCAGGTCGCAATCTTTATGATAGTTGTGAATTTTGAGTAATGCTTTGAAACTGAGCTGATTTTCTGGCACTAGTGAGTCCCAATACTAACTATAGTATTACAAATCTCTATCTGAAGCTATCCTGGAAACTGTCTCTGGGGCTTTCCTTATTGGTGGTGGTAGGGGGAACTTTGCCTGCATTGGAAGTATTTCTCCTTTATATATGCTACCAGAGTAATGTCCCATGAAAACAGATGATAGTTCTCTTGGAAATTATAACTATACTTTTGTAATGTGTCATAGCCAATCATTTGTACGTGTGGTAAAGTCATGGTCAGTTTGCAGTTACAAATAGTGAGATATGATCATGCTTCATACTTCCTGCAAATTGTGGTATTGTAAATGAAGAAGGGAAATTAAAAAAGAAGAAGATTCAGAATCAGGCAAAGATAACCAATGTCATACAGTTGCCCAAAACAACAACAACATTGCTATGTTCATGTCATCACTATGAGTTGAGCCAAAGGAGTTTGGCTTGTCTGAATAATAATAATAATAATAATAATAATAATAATAATAATAATAATAATAATAATAGAAATACTACTTTTTATTAACAACATATGTTTGAAAGAGAAATACAACTTTAAGAGAGAAAGACTAGCACTACAGCCTGGCCTAATTCACTCTTCAGAAATGTTGATTGCTGATATTTTAAGAAAAGTGATATCATCTTTAATTGTTCCAAATTTCAATTTCAGTCAAGTAATATGAAAAGCAAAGGAAGGCGTATTTCATCTCTAGCTCCTCAATCTCTTTTTAGATTATTATCCTGGAGGTAGAAAATCTGGTGTGCTAAAGATAGTGTTTTGCAACTTGCATATTAAACTGTTTCATCAAAATTAAAATCAGTTCACATACCACCTTCTTTCCAAATAAAATTCTGTAGCAAAACATACACACACTAAAATCATATTCAAGATATGCTACTTGTGTTGATAAGATTATAATTGGTTATTATGCTCCCCAATTTTGTTATATTTTGGGTTTATAGTTCCTTTGCTCTTTTTTTTCTCAGTAATGTTTGCTTTAACATAAAATATCTGGATTTGGAGTTCCTTCTTGTGGTCATATGTGGTTACAGCACATAGCTTAAACAGGTGCTTCATCTTAAAGTTAGTTAATTAGAAAGTCAATTCAATAAAATTACTCTATTAGGCACTGACTGCTGCAGAAACCAGTTCTTTTGAGCAATTTAAATTGGTTAGCTCAATGGCTAATTGAAGTGAAATAATTTCTTGAAAACAGATTATTTGTTTTTCTTTGCAATCCTAATCTATTGCTATGAGAAAGTAGTTGGAAATGCCTTCTATATCAGTGTAAGGTTTAGTCATCACAGTTTTAAAACTGTCTTATAAACAATATGTAGATAATTCAACTCAAAATTAGTTATACATGTTCTCTTTCTAAGGCAATTAGGTGAATAATCTTATAGAATGATTACAGCTTTTCCTGAAAGACTATAAGAAAGAATGTTTACGACTAGGACTAAAGACAAACCATACTCTGGTGGATTATAGATATGCTAATATAGTTTAACTATAGTTTGTTGAATAAGTCACAGTTGAATTCCCCTTAAATCATAAATAATATTTTACAAATTATAGTGGTTAATCTTATGTTACATGCTAATTTATTTATTAATTTTAATGTTTTATTGACAGCCTTTGAGCTACCTTAGTATATGGCAAAATGATACATGTAATAAATAAAGTGAAACCATGTTACGGCTTAGTGTAATCTGTAATCCCATTTTCTTCTGCCTTTTAGAAACACCTGCAACCTCCCACTGTCCTATACAGTGCCTACTCACATTTCAGTTAACTCCTTATGTAAATCACAGTATTTTGTTCTAGTATGGTTTGTGAATTCCATAACTGTATTATAGTTTCAAAACATAGTTATAGCTTAAGTTATAGATCAAGAAAGCAGAGCTCACATAACCTGTGATATCTCTAATAAGTGCAAGACATCCCTAATAATGGTAATTCTTTGAAAAGTGAGAATTAAGCATTAGAATTAAGACAGAATTTCAGCTCTGGCAGTCTAATGAGATTTATACCTATTATTTGTTTATATATTTATGCCACTTGATGTATACACCCACACAAATTTGAATGATTGAAAGCATAAATTCTACCTTATGTATGTGTTAGTATGAATCTAATTTTAATGGCTTAATCAAATGGTAATTTTATCAACAAATATTTTTAAAAAATAGCTTAACCCTGCTCAGGCTTTGGGAAATAATTCTCAGCAGGTATCAATTTAATGAAATTTACCTTAGTAGGTAAATACTAAATAATCACAAGGCAAAAAGTATACATGTATGGAAGTTTTGAAAAATTGTTCCTTTCTTCCAGTATGCCAGGATCTGCCATAGATCTTAATTTAAAAAAAAAACTATCTTGTACTGCAATGACCCTGGGCATGGCACAAAGGCAACACAGTCAGATAATCAGTAGGAATCCCTTTATTAGCTGCAACTTTGCCCCCAATGTCCTGGTTACCTTCGGCTGGAGAAACTATCTTGTGCATAGAATTTTAAAATTGGTGTTTCCAATCCACATTTAGCTTTGGAAAACACATTTTCATTTGTTAACTGGATTTATGGCTTCTTTTTCAAACATGACATGTTATTTGCATTTGCAATGCAGAGTCTTTATTAGACATTGTAGTATTACCACTATTGTAGTCTACTTGATAGACTATTTGTTTAGTCACAGAAAAGTCCCAGTTTCTGTACATGTCATGCCCCTGTCGGAGTCTGAATCCAAGGAGGAAGATGAACAGCTGACAGGGAGTGGGAGTGTGGCTCCATTGGCTGTGGAGGAAACTGGGGAAGGACAAAGTCTGGCTGGGCAGAGCAGGGGAGAGGTAGAACAAGGGAGAAGGAGTTCAAAGGAAGACTCAGGCCCACCCCTTCTTCATCCTAGGGCATGCAGGGAGGAACGGAGAAGGGAGCATGATGAGTTGTGTGGCTTATGGGGGAGGAAAGGGCCCTGATTCCCTTCATTAGCCACACCTGGGAAGCGAGTTTAAAAGAGATGCATGCTGAGTGCGGCATCTGCTGTGAACAAACATGAGTTTATCTTGTGTTGACTTTGGCTGTCTGTGTTCCTGGCATCCTCCCAACCGTGTTGAATTACTATAGTTCCTTCACGTCTGGAATTCCTTCTCTTGCCCTGCCAGACTAATTATCTCATCCAAAGGCTGTTCCTGAGAGAGTTTTTCTCCAGCCGAAGGTAACCAGGACATTGGGGGCAAAGTTGCAGCTAATAAAGGGATTCCTACTGATTATCTGACTGTGTTGCCTTTGTGCCATGCCCAGGGTCATCGCAGTACAATTCCCAGTACTCAACTATGTAACTCATCACTAATCTTGATACAATTACTCCCTCCTCCATGACGTATCAGCAGAATAGTGAAAATAAATAGAGAGCATGCTTATTGCTTTGCCACAAAGGATGGCAACATGGTATGTGTGATATTTTAAATAAAATTGTTGCAATTAGAAATAATTTTCAGAGAATAGAATGATTTTTTTAAATTGTTAATTCTAAGATGTGTTCCAAAAATATATTTGTTGGCTACAGAAAGTACAGCAAGCATCAAAAACCTCTTTAGCTTGTTTTGCATCTGCATATCATAATCAATTATGGAAAAAGGTAAGTTGTTAAGTGTTATTCATTTCCTCCCAGTTGTAGTCCAGTCAATTTGATATTGTGTCGTTGAGAGTCAAAAGGCTGCATTGGAGATAGGAAGAGGAGATATTAAATCAGCAGAGGGATATTCAACTTTCTTATTTACCAACCATCAGCTCTCTCTAGAATCCCACAAAATTTCAGACTGCACCATCCTTGGTATCAGTTTTGCCCAAAATCTCAGTTTCAGTTGAAATAAGGAAATATTGTATAATTCAGGCCTAATGATGTTAAAAATGCAAATAATGGTTTCTGGGATTGGCTACACAGTAATAACATCTTCCGTATGTATCATTTATCAGGCCACTAATCTCAACAAATGTAAAACAGCTTTCTCAACTTGATGCTTTTTAGAAGGGTGAGAATAACTCTCAATTCCTGCCCACCTTATGGTTCAAAAAACAAAGCAAAACTTCAGTGCTTCACATTTTTGGTCGCTTGGTGGCAGTAAACCAACATGATACTCATTAATTCAGTACATTAAAAGGTTTATGCTGAAACACAGACTGGTCATGTTTATGTTCCTTATGGCTAGATTTCAACAATAATAAAACTCCTTAAAAGTCTGTCTGAATACAAGTGACATATTCCTAAATAATAAATGAACACCATAGCTACTATTTCTTTGGATATTTGCCTAATCTTATTTCTTCAATCTTGTTGATATTGAATTTTTCTTTAATTTTAAATATATGTTTAAAATCACCAAATCTCTTATAAGTAACATTACTTCTTTTTAAAGCTTCATATAAGCACAATCCAGAGTTAAATTTTCTAGACAAGGAAAACTGGTGTAATTTAGTAGTTAAAGTGCTAAGCAAAAAGCAATGCTATAAAAAAGCTTTGCTTAAGCATATTTCTATAAATCTGTAGTGCATCTTTATTAGTATTATGATGCCATGTTGACTTAAGAATCCATTTTGTTCTGGCAAAGGTAGGAGAGGCAAGAAACCTGGAACAATCCAGAATATCATGTCCCCAAATAGTTGAAAGGATAATGGTTAGAATGTAATTATTTAAACTGAGTAATTAAAGTAAATGGATGATCTTAACCTCTGTTGATACAGTAAAGACAGGTGCAGCAATCAATAAATGCAGATAACTTCCTGCCTTTTAAATTACCTTTAGCAACTCATGAGGATACCATTTAAATATTGCCTTGGCAAAATGGGCTGCATAAAAGTCTAATAAATAAACAAGCAAGCAAACAAACAAATAAACACCATTTAGTCTGCAACTGTAGCAGGAAATATGGTTGAATGTCCACCAGAAACTTGTAAGAGTACTATCTACTCATGCATGTTTATTTTTTTGGTTCTAAGTCTCTCCAAAGTTCTGGTTATTGGAATGCTCACTCAGTTACCTAGCTTTAACTCAAACCACAAAGAATGCACTTTAGACCTTCCCCTGCCCCATTCCCCAGGGTCATACTATAGATCTCTTTGTTCTCCACTGCCCTTAGGGAGAATCATTGAGTTCTTTATATTCTTTCTTCTTGAATTTATAACCTTGAGTACAAGTCTTACCTATTCTTTGGGAGGTTTAGTGTGGACAGGCTTGCTATTGTCTTGCTTCAAGATTGATGAGACAGAAGGAGGTCTTGGGTTCATTAGTTACTTTAGTAACTTGCATAAATATTTTCTCAGTCTTGAACGAGTTGGGCAAAATAAAAGAGGAAAAGATACTGAATGGCAAAATGGGAGTGGGGCAAATCAAGATTCTAAAGTAGTGGGTGATTTGCCCCTCTGAATTATTCCCTCTATTTGGTTTGCACTATTAATCAGGATATTTTAATTCCTCAGACATTCTTGTAACTAATGTTAATATATTAGTGCAAACATGCTGCACTCATTTATAATTTCATTGCAGAAGATGCAAATAGACTGTCTTGTTTCTTCCAGAAAGCTAAGCTGAAAAACAGATAAACAGACACTCAAAAGGTGCAAGAAATTTTTAATAAGTGTGCTTATTGCAAAAAAAAAGCTAAAGAAACAATTATAAAAAAATATTCCAGTGATTCTTGTATAAAATGCAAAACCTATTTATAATGAAATCAATTTTTACTTGTCTTTTTGCTTTCTATCTTTTCTTGGAAGAAGCAATCGTTTCCATCAATGTTTTGTTTTGGTAACAGACTGTTTGCTTGTGAGACATATCCAGACAAACTGCTGTATCTGGCAACATTTTAATCCAATGGTGTCATGAGTCTGTGTTGATCTGTGATCGTTTTACTTGCTCAATATATTCCAACTCATCTCAATGCATTAAATATTTTTCTGCCAACATCAAAATCTAACTCTTAAAAGAAAGCTAAGAAGCAATGCTATGTATACTTTTCTAACTGTACATTACGTCTCTCCCCCCAGTGGTTTTAGGAAAAGGGCAGGAATTTGAATAATATAAATTGGAATAAAGAACTGGAACAGTAGTTGTTTATAGTTCTTCAAGAAATACAACTCAGGGTAGAAAAAAGCATAATAAAATATGTTGATTAGTGACTAACATAGATACAAAATATTCAGTTTGCTTCTCATTGGTTCACAATTTTCAAAATGAAAAAGCAGTTCAATTACAACTCTATAATTATACTTGAAGGTAAACCCACTGAACTCAATGGACTTCTGAAAAATGCATACAGATGTCTCTTTGTGTTTTTGTTTTGAATAAAACAGAGTTTATTAATATTTCATCAAAATGATTATGGCCTCAGTATTGAGCTAAAATTATTTATTTTGCTTTCTGAAAGGAAAAAGTATCTCTGTAAGGAGCTCATTGTAATTTATAACAAATATTTAAAAAAGCAAAGTAAAATTAAATACTATTGCACATCTTAAAAACCAATGGAGAGAACAACTTTTAAAACAAACTTCAATGTTTAATAGCCAAAATAATTGCTCGTTATGTTTCCTTTTTTTAAAGAACCAGATCCTCAGTTCTAACTGGAAATGCCAGGGTTATCAGGAGTGAGAAAATTTCTTGTATCATCTGGTAGAAAGATTCCAAATACTATCATAAATGATGTGCTAAATATTTAGATATGAGAAAAAGATACATCAGTGTCTTAAATTGAATCAGAAATTAATAAGCGACCAATGAAAACACAATTCTGTCAGAGAAATGCCTGAATTCTATTCATATTCATAGCCAGCCAGTCAGCCAAATGTGTTTGAATTCTTACCATCCCCCAGATACACAGAAGGATGTAAGTTTAGGAAGGTTGTTCAACAACCTAAAAACGAATTCTCTTACCTTTGCAGAACATAGCCAAAAATATTGAGTACTCCCAACTAACAATATAGAAAAAAATATGAATGTATTGATTCCCTCCTATGGACATGAATCATAATTAATGTCCTGTAATGTTTTGTAAGTAATATATGTTGTTTCTGATTCTTTTGACAATTTGTTGTAGTGTTTAACTTCCATGATGTGGTAGACATTTTTCTACGGTTAGCCAAGTTTCAGCTTTACACCAAAGGGATTTGTGTCTTATCATAAAGGGTTATTCATAAGTCTGCTGTAGTGAAGTTTGGGAAGGTAACTTAAATATATAACCAATATGAACTGACCCTTACTGGCAAGCTTTAGCTGAGGCAGCTCAGTAAAATTAAAATAAAAAATAAAGAAAGCGTCAGTATGATTTCTCTCTTGAGAAGTGCTATTTTCTTGTAACTTGGACTTTTGTCAAGAAGTAGAATCTGGCAAGGGTGGTATGGAATGTTTATACATCTGCAGAGTTTCATTTTTAAAAATAAGAGAGGTTCCTGGGTACAAAAGGGTCTTTGTGGCTTATTTGGTGGTAAAGCAACAACATTGCAGTCCTATTCTGTATTATAATTTCAGATAACATTTAGAGCAAGGGTCTCAAACTCAATTTACCTGGGGGCTGCTGGAGGCAGAGTCTGGGTGAGGCTGGGCCGCATAAGGGATTCCACAAAAAACGTTAAAAAAATATCCTCAAATGTCATCAACAGTTAATGATTTCTCCAATACATGAACTGTCCTGAACACATGAATGGAACATTGAATGAAGATCATGAACAGTTCCCCAGAACATGGCTTCTCCAGCCAGAGACTTGACAATGCTTCTTCTCACATATCTGAGTCACATTTGGCTTGAGAGAGGAGGCACTTGAGACCCTCAGTATGGCTTGAAGATGATCATCAGTAAGTCTGGACCTGTACTTGGACTTGTTAAAGTTCAGGGTGGAGAAGAAGCCACGACGAGGAACGGCGGGCGGGACTTCCTTCAGAGGTCCATTCCCCCTGCGGGCCGCACTAATATTATACTTTCATATCACGGTGGGGGCCACAGGATATTGTCCTGCAGGCCGCAATTGGCCCGCGGGCCACGAGTTTGAGACTCCTGATTTAGAGGCATGTCCTGGATCAAAATAGCTGTAATTTATTGTGCTAAAGGTAATCAATCATTACTTGGGAGAATCATTACTTAAAAATATCTCTGCTGAATCAAACCATAAAATTTAGAAATCCATGTCCACAAACTAAGCATTTAAATGTCCATTGAAACAGACATTCAGTTTTTGAATGCAAAAGCACTATTTCTGATATTCTGCATCCAGTACTAGAGAATATTATACTCCATCTTTCCACCAAGAATTTGTATTCTTAAGTAATAACTAATGTCAGATTTAAATATTTATGACTAGTAATTATCTCAATAATATGTCTGATCTTCTTTCTAAAGCACAAATTGGTATAAATTTAGTATTTAGTATTTTCATTTGGTATGTGCTTATATTTCTGTTCTTGTATCTTTGAATTTCAAAACCCACCAGCTAACTATGTGTTACGAATAAAAACAGGGTGCCTGTATTTGAGTTTATGATACATTGCATACCCCACTTTTTCTGCTTAGATTGGGTGACAGCATATTAGTTACTACACATCATATCTTAACTATTAGTGGTATGGCTTTTATATAGTAAGTCTACTTGGTCATCCTTGAGATTCTGAAAGAGGAAAAAAAAGCAGATTTTACAATATGATTTTCATCATTCCTGTAAACTTTTGTTTCCTGAAGAAAAACTCAAATGAGCCCAGGTTCTAGTCTTGCCATATTTCTTGTTTTGCTTTATCATTCTTGCCAGGGTCTGTTCAGCAAAAAATATTCACTTTGCTCTGTGTCGGGGCTGAGAGGAAAATTAACAGTGTATATTAGGATTAATCAACGTTGGATTAGGTGGAATCCAAATGCTGAAATATGAAGTAATTGACTATTAATTTTCCAGAGGATAGTGCTCTGCACTAGCTCCATTCAGAATCTTTTGTTCCTCACAGCAGATTCTAGTACATTCCATGTCAAAGTAGCAAGTAATCCTTCTTAGAAAATAAAATAAAATATATCAACTCCAAAATATCTTGCACCACTTTTTGCAAAATTAGGTATGAATTACTCTACTCCCTTTTACTTTCTATCTTGTTTGCAACTGTCAACCCACTATAGTGTATTGCAACTATCAATCAATTATTTTGTATTGCGTCAATCCACTATTTTGTATTTACTGTTTCCATGTGAAAACAAAACTATGCTGAATTTCAGTCCAGATACAGGCATAAAAACATTCATAGACTCTAGAATGATTGAGATTCAGTAGACTCAGTACATTCCCAATCCATATTGTTCCTTGCTAAACAATTTCTTTAATGAGCTAGCATATTAAAGAAAATAGTTGAACTAAGAATGTGGTCTTTTTCCAAAAGAGGTTAAATTAACTAAGGAATATAAGGTTTTCTTTAAAAAAAAGATAATATATTTCATTTCGCACAAATTTAAAACCTAACTTTGTTTGACTTTATCTCCTCTGTTGCTTCCACAAAACAGGTTTAATGGAAATACTTCTGGTTGCAAGGGTCGAACTGTCACTGAAACAGATGGATTTGAGGAGGGAAAAGGGGGGAAAGAAAAGAGGAGACCAGAGACAAAATTGCAGATAACATTTCTGGCATATTTCCAAGAATAATTACTATCATGGTGACTTTTGAAAATATGGAATATTCTATAAATATTGAAATACAATTTTCATAAATTGACTCTGCATGATAAAGCATTCTAATCTAAATCCAGTTATTATCATTGAAATTGAGCGCTGCTTTCCCCATTACAGTAGTACATTATTTTCATTCATTCATTCTGCTTTCCATAATGATAAATTCTTGATTGTTTTTTGAGGAAACAAACAAATGAAACAGGTAAACCCATGTGACACCTAGCAATTTGATGACACTGTTGTTCTAAAAACAAAACAGAACCAAAACAAAGCCTAAGATGTTTGAAAGGTAATAATTTTATAGCATGAAGAAATAGAAGTATTTCACTCTGCTTGTCATTCAACTATTTTGTAGAATGGCAGACTTTTAATCTGCAGGTAACAAAATAGATCTGATGCCGAAACCTTTAGTAACAACAGCTGTGCAACAGTTTGGGTTGAAAGATTAAAAAGGACTTTTGGAGCCTGCAAAAGGCAAGGCATAGCACCTGTAAGCAACTCTGTAAAGCCGACATACCTTTTTTAAAGATTGTGTTGTAGTTATGGGAGGGGGGGGGTGCAGCTGTGCAATCACAGAAAAAAATAACAATTATTTAGGGAGTTGCAGGTACAGATTGCCCCTCTGCACTCTGAGCTACCATTTTGCTTTTGTATCTAAAATGCTGCACAATTTTATTTTTAATTTATGGTAAAATACTTATTAGTTGTCTGTGTATAGTGATTATACTTTTGCAGAAGGCTTTTAGATGCTTGAGGTGTTGTCTTTTACATCTTGCTAGGAATGCAAAAAACAGCTGCCTGCTGAATCAGATCCTTAAACTATATAACTTCTAGACAGAGTTTTGCCAATGCATTCTGTGGCTAATGGAGACTGGACCTGTAATCCTCTGCCTGTATCACATGTGCACAGAGCTGTAGCCTGTTTGAAAGGTCATTATGCGGTAATCTTAATCTTTTCCATGTAGCCTTTTTTAAAACAAAGAGCTCTATAATTCAGAAAATTGTACTGCTCACAATTTCCTGTAGCTCTGCAACACCAAGGCTTATGTCACCCTTATGACAAATTGTCATTTTAAACAAGGTGTCTGTTTATGCAAGCACTGTACCAGCTGTATCTATAAAAGGGAGAGACATCATTAGACATCCACTACTATTGGATTAACTCACGTGGATGGGTTAGCTCAATAGTGACCTACAGACCTTTGACCTATTGCAGCAAAGAAGGTTACATGCAGCAGCAAACATTCTTACAAGCAGCCCATTTGGAAACAGAAATGCATCCATGGGCATATTTGTATCAATATTATGTAGTCATCTGGACAGGTTGCATGTCAATACTCTGAATGTTCAGGTACTACCAAAGTTTGCAAATTCTTAAAGAGCCTACCAGGGTTGACATCATGATTGCTATGATTAGGTTTCATTATCTTATTAATCAGTCTATCTGTCACTGTGTTGCCATACTTCTCACAAATCCCTCACATCTTCTTCTAACCAAGAAAGCTAGACTTTCCAGAGTCTTACTGGTCTGATGTATTGAAGTGAAAAGGGTTACAGAATCTTAGAAATGGATGTGTATACCATAGTGTCCCATTTATCACAGGGAAAAGTGGTGATCAGTCAACATAACTTCTTTCTATTTGAGATCTAACATAGCAGGATAGGCTGAATATCTCATGAAAGGGGAAAAGAAAACAGAGAGAAGAAAGGAACTAGATGTGAGAAGAAATTTACTTATGCCATTAGAACTAAGTGGAAATTCTCAAGTCCAAGTACCTGCTCAGCCATAAACTTCACTGAATGACTTTGGGCCAAATTGCCAAAGTTACAATAGAAAGAAGAATACTCTGCTATTCTTTGAAAATATTGTAAAAATATAATACTAAAATATTTTCAATTATTTAACAAATACCAAATAATACAAGTTTATTTGTTCCAGCATTTAGCTCAGTTTTCTTCATGCTGGTGAACTATAGCTTTCTAAATGTGACCGAATTACAACTTCCAGAAGCTGTACTGGCAATGCTAGGAAATGTGACTGAATTACAGCTTCCAGCTAGTACTGGCAGTGCTGGGAATTTTAGTTCAGGAATATATGATGGAGCTGCATGGAGCTGCTATATTTCTGTCTTTAATGGAGATGGCTGCCTAAATAAATGCACAAGAAAATCTTGATGTTACATGAGTTTGAATAGATATGCTCAGTGAAATATTTTTGGATGCTACTATTTGTTGACAGATATTGATAAGGGATCCTAGCAGCTCCAAGTATGCTAAGGACCCAAATTAATGTTAGGAGCTCTTAGAAAGTCTTGTTCAATGAGAGTCAATGTCTTAGGGCCTATTGAGCTCAATGACATTAGTAAATTAGTAAACTCTGTAGTTTCTTCCCCAAACCCCAAAAACTTTAACCTTAGACTGTCTACTATTGACCTCACCCCTTTCCTAAGAGGTCTGTAAGGGGCGTGCATAAGCGCACCAACGTGCCTACCGTCCCTGTCCTATTGTTTCTTATTCTTCTTTTATTTTTCTTATATGTACCCATTTCATGTATTCACAACTATGTATACACTTATACTTATTATCTTGTAAACAATTGGCAAATCAAATAAATAAATAAAAATAAATAAATGAAAACTGAATGCCAGGATAGCCTCTTTACATAGCAGTGCTTTCATTAAGAAAAAAAATGCAGTCTTAATTATAGATAAAGAAAAATACATAAGATAGGGTGCCAAGTTTTTGGAATTAGCATTGATGCTATTTTATCCATTTGACTGAGATGCTATTTCTTTACTGGCATGAAGTTCATTAAATTCTAAAAAATGCTAATATCAAAGCTATTAATTTTTATGAAGACTAGGGATTAGATGTAAATATTCTTGATGGAATATTTGATGAGTGCCTTTCGTACAGCAATAATAAATATAAGTTGCTTTAAATTGTTTGAACTGTACAGTCTGTTAATTAGTTAATTTTCCCTAAAGAGATTGACGACTTTGGCAGAATTTATATACTGTTAGTTCCTCAGATTCTTTCTCTTAATTAGTACTACATTTATATATCTAACTTACTGTATACTTGATATGTTTTTCTATTAATCCAAATACTTGGGTTGATATGTATTTTTTATTATATTGTTGCAAATCTTGACAGTTGTGGTTTCAATACAATACTGTGGTTTTAGCATTAATTAAAATTATTTATTTTCTATTCAATAATGAAACTAAAAGAGACATACTCTGTCAGATTAATTGTAACAGGGTAGTGGTATTGTAAACATAAAATTATTTTTCTCTATAAAGATGAGTAAAATATTAGAAAATAAATAAAATTGAGTATAACATTATAGAAAAAAAAATCTGCAGATTACATCAAAATATTTATTTTAAAATAAAGGTTTTGGTTTTGAACTGGTTACTGAAGTCTCCATTTATATCTATTTATAATTACTGTATGTGTGTGTGTGTGTGTGTGTGTGTGTGTGTGTGTGTGTATATATATAGAAGATGAGACACCACCACAGACCAGAAGCCGCACTGCAGCTGCATCACTACCCACTTCAAACTCCTCTGAACCATACATGAAGCGAACTGACCCCCACCATGAAGATGTGGCACCCACTCACGAACTCAAGCCAAACGAACACAGACCCAGACCCCAAACTCAAAGCCATATTAAAAACCCAAAATGCTACATCACAGCCACCCGCTCAGGACATCACATCAGAAAACTCAAGAAATTACACCTCAAGAACTCAAGAAGTCACAACACAGCAAATGACCCAGGATATCACAGCACAAGACCAAGGATACCACAGCAATAAATCTCACAAGGTCATCACACAACCCATTACCCAAGCTGTTACTACACAGGAGGCTAATGGAAAAGAGATCAAAATACAAACGACCCAGGAGATTACAACGCAAGACCCAGGATACCACAACAAAAGAACTCATGCTTCCATCACACAACCCATTACCCAAGCCGTTAAACACAAGAGGCTAACGACCCAGGAGATGACAGCACAAGATCCAGGATATCTCTACAACAAAAGGCCATTACACAGCCCATTATACCAACCTCAACTCCATCAACCAATCAAGAGGCTGCAGCACAGCTACCAGCCCAGCACACCATCCCCCCACCACTTGTATATATAGAGAGATGGCAGCTCCGGTCACACACTGCTTGCACTGGCACTAAGCCGATAGCCTGAAGATGGCGAGTGGGACCGCCAAACGTTGCCAGATACTTTGAATCTTACGCGGAGAAACCCGAATAACCAAAGATCCACATACAAATACCCGCAGAACCTCAGAAACATATATATATATATATATATATATATATATATATATATATATATATATATTCTTAAGTTTTCGGTACTTACATGTATATTCTTTGTTGTATTTCATCGTTTGTAGTTGTTCTTTTAAGTTGTAGCTTCAGCAGAATTCATCTGCCATCATCAGGCTTCTGTATAGTGTTCGTCTGTGAGTCAGACCACTGTAAAAGTCTGACTCACAGACGAACACTATACAGAAGCCTGATGATGGCAGATGAGATTCTGCTGAAACGCTGCTACAACTTTAAAAGAACAACTACAATGACGTGGGAAAATACCCAAACAAAGCCTTTTGGAAGAATCTCATCTGCCATCATCATGAAACGTTGCTACATCTTTAAAAGCAGAACTATAAGGACGTGGGAAAATACCCGAACAAAGCAGAATACCATACATGTAAGTACCCACGAAAACTTAAGAATATATATATATATATATATATATATATATATATATATATGTGTGTGTGTGTGTGTGTGTGTGTGTGTGTGTGTGTGTGTGTGTGTGTTTGTATGTGTTCATAAAAGGAAAAAATAAGATAAGCAAAACAAGTTGAACAAGAATTAAAATACCAAAAAATAAAAGTAAAAGAACTACTGGGTTTATTTATTTATTTATTTTATTTATTTATTTGATTTGCCAATTGTTTACAAGATAATAAGTATAAATGTATACATAGTTGTGAATACATGAAATGGTTACATATAAGAAAAATAAAAGAATAAGAGAAACAATAGGACAGGGACGGTAGGCACGTTGGTGCGCTTATGCACGCCCCCTACAGACCTCTTAGGAAAGGGTGAGGTCAATAGTAGACAGTCTAAGGTTAAAGTTTTTGGGGTTTGGGGAAGAAACTACAGAGTCGGGTAGAGTATTCCAGACATTGACCACTCTATTGCTGAAGTCGTATTTCCTGCAATCAAGTTTGGTGCGGTTTACTTTGAGTTTGTATCTATTGTGTGCTCTTGTGTTGTTATGGTTGAAGCTGAAGTATTCATTGACAGGTAGGACATTGCAATGTATGATTTTGTATACCATGCTTAAGTCAGACCGAAGACGGCGTAATTCAAGGTTTTCTAGTTCTAGAATTTCAAGTCTGGTGGCATAAGGTATTCTACAGCGAGTAGAGGAGTGGAGAACTCTTCTTGTGAAATATTTCTGGACTTTCTCAAATGTGCTAATATCAGATACGTAGTGTGGGTTCCAGACTGATGAACTGTATTCGAGTATTGGTCTAGCAAATGTTTTGTATGCTCTGGTTAGTAGTGTGATATTACCAGAGAAAAAGCTACGTAGGATTAGGTTAACAACTCTTAATGCCTTTTTGGCTATGTAGTTGCAGTGTGCTCTAGCACTTAGATCATTAGAGGTGAGTATTCCAAAGTCCTTTACAGAGCTTGGGTCATCAACAAGATCTTGACTATTCAGCTTGTATTTTATTTTCTGATTTTTTTTGCCAATATGTAAGACAGAGCATT
This sequence comes from Notechis scutatus, assembly GCF_049901735.1. Lineage (NCBI taxonomy): Eukaryota > Metazoa > Chordata > Lepidosauria > Squamata > Elapidae > Notechis > Notechis scutatus. Next base: position 171,250,729 of record NC_142011.1, read on the forward strand.
TATTTGTTGAGATTTGAAGTTGCCATTTGTTTGACCATTCGGATACATAGTCAAGATCTTTTTGTAGGGTAGCAGTATTGTCTGTGGTATTGAACAGCTTTACATCATCAGCGAAGAGAACGCAATTGCTCTTAATATGATCACAGAGGTCGTTTATGTAGAGTATGAAGAGAGTTGGTCCTAGAACACTGCCTTGGGGAACACCACTATTGACAGGTACTGGATTTGATAGGATTTGATAGTTTATACCTTTCCCCTTTTTGTATATCAGTTGGTTTAATGTAGACACTTAAGTCACTTAGAATGTGGTAGAGTTGAGATTCTCAGTATCCAATGTTTGTAACAAATCCTGCAATGTCTTTACACCAGCATTAGACTGAATGGTGAACCGTTCTTTTTCCTTGTTACAATCTTACCCATTTTTCTACTCAGAGAAACTGATTATGTGGTTTCTCCTGACTCTGTGGTTTCTTCCCAAACCCCAAAAACTTTAACCTTAGACTGTCTACTATTGACCTCATCCCTTTCCTAAGAGGTCTGTAGGGGGTGTGCATAAGCTCACCAACGTGCCTACCATCCCTGTCCTATTGTTTCTTTTATTTTTCTTTTATGTATCCATGTATTCATAACTATGTTTATACTGATACCTATTATCTTGTAAGCAATTGACAAATCAAATCAAATAAAAATAAAAATAAAATATGGAGGCAGTGTGAAATGGCAATGTCAGTGGAGACGGGAAGATGGAGATTGCTTGGTTTTGCCTTCCACATCTCCCCTGCCCATTCTGTGCCTGATAGATTTGCTTGCTAGTTAGCCAGCTTGTAGGTATACAAATGGGTTTCCTTCAGCTGCCAATCCTGGTCTCAATGCTATGTTCTGAGAGGATCTTCAAAATAAGATATGTGGACTAATAAGGTAGGAGCAACTGCAGCACAGTGCAATGCAGAACAGTGCAGTGCAGTGCAGTGAGTGGGCGAAGAGGATAACTGAAAAGCAGGAATGGAAAACAAAATCAGGATGCTCTGTAGCATTTGAGAATGATTTTGGCGCAATGTTCATATGTGGAACTGGTATTCTACAGAAATAGCTCTCTTTTTAGTGATGGATGAGGGCAATCTATCCATTTTTGCTGTTGGTTGATTGATTGAGAGCGTTTGATTGCACTGAATGTGGTTATTAAAGGACTCCAGCTTCTGGTTTGGTTGCAGGACCACTTTCTTGCTTGGTTCCACTACCATATGGAGGACTTGACTCAACTATCAATAGTGGGCATATTTTCTTCAGCTCCTGTGCCCTGCCTTTGTAGTGTTCCACAAGACCTTTTTCCTATCACCTTTCATAATCAGTGTGTGTGTGTGTGTGTGTGTGTGTGTGTGTGCATGTGTAGGCATTGGTAAAATTTACTAAACCAAATGCGTTGTTATGTCATAGGTATAGAGTCATAGGTAGTCCTTGACTTACCACCATAATGTAGCCTGGCAATTATGGTTGCAACTTGTGATGGTGCTAAAGCAGGTTGTTATGTGACCAGACCTAAATTTATGACCTTTTTGAAGCAACTGTTAAAGTCAATGCCACAATCATTAGGAAGATTCTATGGCAATTAATTAAACTCATTCAGTATCAGATCTTTTTATCCAGAAAGTAAACGCTGGTTTATGAAAAAAAAAAGTTTTCATAAACATTTAAATCACATTTATATCACTGCAAGGTGCTGCAAATGGCTATGAATGTGGACTGATTGCCAGGACCCAAAATGCTATCAGGGGACAGTTGGGGGTGGGAGATGCTGTAACTTTGGAATCAGGTTGTAAGTAGCTTTTGTGGGTTGAACAGTTGCTAAGTGACTGGTTTTAAGTTGAGGACTACATGTCGATGAAACCCAGCTCTATATTTCAATGGGTTTGGAAATGGTTGGCCTTCCAGTGTGCTGTCCCAGTGGGTGCTCATGAGCCACCTGAAGATCTGCCTTGACACAACAAAAATATCAGTGTTAGGTAGGGAGAAGTATTTGGCAGAATGTAAACAGAATGTTGGCCTGATCATTCTTGGAAACTGAGCAATTACAGATTGTGTCCAAGGCTCGAGATTGGCCATTTTAGAGCCATCTTTCACCACGTCATCTCAGGTTAGTGCTGTGGTTTGGGGTTGCTCCTGTTACCTGAGAATTCGATCAGGTCTGTCCTTTTCTTTCAGGTTCTGGTCTAAATATAGCTATCATATGCCCTGGTTATCTCCAAGTTGGATTATTGTAATTCACTGTAAGCTGGGTTTCCCTTGACTCTTGAACTTAGTTTGTAAGTCCCACTTCAGCAGATCATATTTATTTGACAATTGCAATGGCTCATTTTATTACTTGAGCTACCTATATCTTTCATTTTCATTACTCCCAGGAAGTAACCAATTGTTTGCTGCTTTGGTGATTTGTTCATGAACTGTACTTCACAGTTTATTCTCTGTTGCTTCTTTTCACCTTATTATATTTAATGGGGCTAGAGAAGTAATAAAGTACCCAATAGCAGAACAGTAGCAATTTAAAATACACACAAAGAATGTGTAGTACTTTTGAAAAACATCTGTAATGAACAATTTAGGGATTATTCTGAGAAGTACAACATAAAAATGTATTTTCAGGCTTCTATTGAAGCAAAACTAATGACTTCAGGCAATGCAGAAAACAATAGCATGATTTGTCTGAGGTCAGCCATGGTTCTGTTTCATCACTCCTACAGTGACATAGCAGGACCTGTAGAGAGAATGATTGAGTTTTCAAATCTTCTCTTCCAGCAGTTCACTAAGTCTATATACTCATCCCCACTTTGCTTGTTATGCCATTCTAGCTGTACATAGTACTGAAGCTGTTACCTTTCAGGCCGTTGGGGGATACAGGGTCACATGACATCCTTTCTAAACCAAAGAAAAGGGCACATCTCTTTTTGACTTTTTGGGAAATTAAAATTAAGAAAGAAATCAAATAAATTATATCATTCTGCCTCAGGATCTTATAGTATTAAGGGATGTAATTTGTAACATAAATAAATTTCTCAAGAAAAATGTACAATCAAGTTTCATTTTTTAAAAAAGGACTTGCAAAAACACATACGGTACATCTGGTAGACTACCATAAGGTGCTACTTATAATTACTGTTCTCAAGGTAGATAAGTAGAGATATATGATAAAGATTATATGTATATGTGAATATGTGTATATGTATATATATATGGTATTCAGCTTTGTTCGGGTATTTTCCCAAGTCATTATAGTTGTGCTTTTAAAGTTGTAGCAACGTTTCGGCAGAATCTCATCTGCCATCATCTGTATAGTGTTCGTCTGTGAGCCAGACTTTCACAGCCATTTCTGTTTTAAATTTGGTGCTAGCCTACTGCTGTGCCAGAATGGTTTTTTCTTCATCCTGATTGGTTGGGAGTCTTGTTCTGTGTTTATTGGTCTTGGAGTTTGCCATGTTCTGCTTGATTGGTGTTTCTAATATCTTCTGTCCGTTTTGTAGCATTTTTTTTGTCTTGATTGGCTGGCAACATTGTGTTTCCTGTATTGGAGGCTTTTAGCATGGCTTGGCTTCAGGTGAATGGCCAGCTATCATTTATTAGGAAGCTAGGTTTCATCTGGGTGGCTGGTTGGATGTGTTTGGGCTGGAGGTATCAGAGGGGGTCTGTTTGTGTCCAGGTGTTTGCTTGGCTTGTGGTGTGGAGGTTTTTTGTTTGTGAGTGCAGGCTTCCAGATAATTGACATATGATAGAACAGATGACTCCACCAGACTGTCAATTATCTGGAAGCCTGCACTCACAAACAAAAAACATCTCCACACCACATATACACTAGGCCCGTGATGGCGATCCTATGGCACGCATGCCAGAAGTGGCCCACAGACCCATTTCCCCTGGCATGCAAGAGGTCACCCCAAAGAGCCTCACTGCGCATGCGCACGTGTGCCACCACCCAACAGGTGATTGTCGGATATTTGGCATGCATGCGCAGGGGGCGGGGTGCATGGGAGATGCATGTGCATGTGCAGAGATGCACAGTGTGTGAGGGGATCACACGAGCATGCGCAGAGGTGTGTGGCATGAGGGGGGAATCACGCATGCATGCATAGAGATGTGCGGTGCACAAGGGGGGAATTGTGCACGCATGCACAGAGATGCATGGCAGGTGAGGGAGTATCACATGCGTGTGTGCAGGGGGCATGGGGGGGTAGCTGCATTGCCTTCTGGATGCTGGCATGCGAGTGTGCGCCATCGAGCATGCGTGCAATTATTGGCCAGGGACCCAAAAAGGGTTAGCCAGCACTGCACTAGGCCTTTGCAATGCTTAACAAATATATTTACCAGTTTTGCTACACATTCCAAATTAGAAAAAAAGGTCAAAATACTTAACCATATCGTCTCACAGTGATACAATTAATCATGCATCCTGTGGCTTTAGCAAGGTAAAATTAATTCACAAATAAAATGCAGTTCTTGGTAGAAAATCCATCCCTGATATAAAGTGGTATTTAGCCATGTTTGGACTAGTGTTTGCAGTTCTTCTCCCAACCTCAAATTATTATCTAAAAACTAGAAAGTGACAGACAATGGAAATGAATATGTTCGGTGAGAAACATGTTAACAAAAATTTAATTAGAATGCATATCATTCAAAATATTTGGATGAAGGACCATCTGGGAATTTAAGTGGTGTTGGCTAGATTGGGAAGTAAAAAACATCCCACAAGAAGAAAACTGTCAAGAAAATTGCATGGATATAGTTAACAAAATTCAGGCTTGACTCAAGGGCATCTCTAAATGGAGAGACAAATCCCTTTTCAAGTTGTAATATTACAACTTGGATGGAACTGAATGAACTTCAGTTCAGGAAAATATGGAAATATATCTTTGCTGCCTAATTGTGATCCTGATTTGCTGAATGTCTTGTAATTATTGATACCTATAGAAATATGCTATTTTTAATGCATCTAACTTATTTATTATTTGAACTTTGTATATTTTAGTTCATATTAATTCTTAATCATGCATTAGTGGTATTTTAAGTTCCTTTTGTCTTCACCAAATAAAAAATGTGGTCAGGACAATATGGGTCAAGCATCTAGAGTTAGTAGAGAATATTTTCAGTCAAATCATAGCTTACTTAAACTCTACAGCCGTTGAATGCAAAGATTTAGTCAACTAAGATTACTTCTCACTGCTTGAAATTGATTAGTTGTTGAGTTGGCTGTGGTATTCTGTGAGTTGAAGTTTACACATTTGTTACACAAAGTTGAGGTTCAGAATCACTGTTCTAGAATAAGTTGGGCTTCACCTAATCCAGTAGGGCTTTTCTTATATTTGAAATCATCATTATGTAATACATCCAGCCAGTAGTAGTGCACAAACAAAAAACTGAGATACGATAGGGCTCATTCATCATCCATTCCCTTCCTGAACAAAACTTATTATATAGCTTATTATAACTTATAACTTATTATTATCTCTTTTATTCATTAAACATGAAACTCAAGTCAACTGAACATTTAAAAATGTATCACAAATACCAGTAACTGGTGCTAATGTTTGATATGGGTTGCTGCCAGCGTCCTAGGTATCAACCAAGTATCTTCTTAAAACATACAATGTTCGAAGTAGCATAGTTTTTTGCAGTTCTGCTAGTGATTTATTGCAGGAAGCTGCAATTTCTTGACGTGTTTTGTAAAATTCTTGGACATGGTACCAAGTGCCCCGATGACAAGGGTATCACTGTTACATGTTTCATCCATAACCGTGTAGTTTTGATGGACAAGTCGTGATATTTCATAATTTTTTTCCAGTTCTTTTTCTTTGACTCTGGCGTCTCCTGGTACAGCGATATCAATACATTGTACGCTTTGGTCCTCGACAACCATAATATCTGGCGTGTTGTGTTCCAAATGACTATCCGTCTATATTCAAAAGTCCCACAAGATGTTCACCATCTCATTTTCGACAACTTTTTCCACTTCATGTTCCCATGACTTTTCGGATACAGGTAGGGCATATTTTTTACACAATGATCAGTGGATTAATTTAGCAACTCGATCATGTCTAGCTTTGTAATCAGTTTGCACGGTTTTGCTGCATACATATTAAGTGTGAAACAGTTTCAACTTTGTCATTGCAAAGTCATCAGTTTGGATTGTCAGTGGATTTTTGTATCTTCACTTTCATGGCATTAGTTTGTAGTGCTTGTTCTTGAGCACCATATTAAACCTTCCATTTCTTTCTTGATGGTTCGTCTCTTAAGCCAGGCCCATATCAAGTTGTTATCACATTTTCCTTCAATGTTTTTCAAAGCTTTGGTTTTCCATCCATTTAATGTCATCCAGCTGTTTTTCCCTTATATTCTGCCTTTGTTTCTGTTGTTTTTATAATGTTCTCCATTTTCACAACCTGCAGCATTTTTTCTATACTTTGGCTCACATAATCATTCAAACTTCGTTTTTCTTCTTCTACAGTTTGATGAATTTGCAATAGTCCTCTTCCCCCTATTCTTCTTGGCAGGTATGACCTGTCAATGTCACTTTGTTGATGTAAAGCGTGATACATATTCAAAAGTTTATATGTTTTCCAGTCCAGGTTTTCCAGTTCAGCCACAGTCCAGTTGATGATTCCAGCTGGGTACCATATCACTGGAACTGCCCATGTATTAATAGCTTTAACTATTTTTCCATAATTTAGTTTTGATTTTAATATTTTGTGGACCCTCCTGATGTCTTTCTTTTGCATTGACTCTTTGACTTTTCCATTCACGATATTATCTGCTTCCAATATGCCTAGGTATTTGTAACCATCATCCTTTGCTAATGCGTTCATGATGCTTCCATTTTCCAGTTCTATTCCATTTTTGTCCATTTTTCTTCGCTGCATGGATAGTATAGCACATTTTTCAAATCATTCTGATGTCATTGCTGAACAGTTGAATTGTATTGAGTATTGATTCAAGTTCAGTAGGCTTTGCGCATACAGTTTTAAGTTATCCATGTATAGTAGATGGTTTATCTTGCCATGTTGGCTTGAGATTTGGTAGCCCATTTTTGTGTTTCATAGGATGTCAGTGGAATTAATGTGATGTTGAACAGCAGTGGCAAAAGTGAGTCCCCTTGGAAGATTCCTCATCTGATGTTGAGTTCACCAATGTTCTCCCCATTTGCTGTTAGAACTGTTTTCTATTTTGGCATATTTGCTTTCAAAAATGTACAAATATTTTTGCTGATTCCAAAGTTTTCATACAGGCGTTAATCCAGCTGTGGGGTAATGTGTCAAATGCCTTCTTGTAATCTATTCATGCCATATTTAAACTTGTTCTTTGTTTTGCATTTTTTTAGTACCATTTTGTCAATGAGCAGCTGATCTTTTGATGATGATGATGATTAGATTATTATTCTTATTAATTTGTTCCAAGATATATTGAATAAGACTAACACAGTACCCTTGATCTAGTTCATGAAGTTATTGTATCTGGCTTGGACACTGAAGTTACCATGGATTAACTTTCCCAAAAATGACAGCTGGTGTTAATAATAACAACAGCAAAAACAAGGAAAGATATAACTGCAAATGCAACTGGAGTTGGCAGGCATTTGAATATGCTGGAATAATCTTATGTTGGAGTACCATGTTTTGCAACTAACATTTATCTGTTTATTTGCTTGTTTATTGACATCAAGTTCATAGATTCTCCTAAGAGGGCAAATGTCTTCATTTTAATTTCTTGAGAGGACTGAGACTTTATCTATTTCTATTTTTGTCAGAATTTTATCAGCTCTGAAGGCCAGAACAATAGAATAGTGAACCAACTTGTCACTTGATTTATTTTAAATAAAGTAAGAACATTTTTTTCCTGTTTAGAATCAAGCACAGGTTAGAAGAGATTGAAATCACTAGATTAATAATGGATATTACTATATAAATGACAGAGTAAATTAGCAGTTACTTATAATCTTACACTTCTAATTTAAAAAGCTTTCAAATATATTCCTTTGCATATTACAAAATGAAGCTAAGTAATATGAAAACTATCCACATGGCTGAGCCTGAGATATAGATGATAATAATCACATACAATTGTTCCCTATTTTTCTATTAATGTTTTAATTTTAATAAATTTTCTAGCATAATTTCTATCAAATAAATAGTTTTCTCAAAGTTTTGAAACTTAACTACAAACAGCCCTGAGGCAAAGATAATTACTTCCATAATTTGTCACTTGGAAAATGCAGTCCTGTGTTTAGTGAATATATGGCAAGGGATGGCAAGGGATAGAGTTGCAGCCTTAGGTATCAAAATATCTCGGACAATTTTTTCAAACTTTATGATAATTTTTTTTATTCATCTGCCTTCTGATTTAATGTTGTTTATTGTTTAAGGGCCTGACTCAAGGGAATTTTCTTATATTCTTATAAATTTTCCAGTAATTATGTCACTTCCTTGGGCTATTTGACATCCTTGTCAAATAGCTGAATATTGGCTGAATATTAATTACCCTGTAATTAAACTGGTGTTTAAAAGCTATATTTATAACTTTGACTCTGGTTTAGCAAGAAACCACAGATATCTTTTAAATCTTTATAAGAATGAGGTAAAATTTCCAGGAATATTGGAATATCTGATACCTAAGGCAATGAAAACACTAATTTCAGAAAGATAGGTGCAGCGGTTTTGGAGTCAGGCTGCTTTAGAAAAATATGGTAATTTATTTAGCCAGAATTAGGTGAAATTTATGGGCAAGATACATCACAATTATTCTTTGCAAATGCAATTCATATCTGTTCTGACAAATTACTTCAGCCTGATGCAACTTGAAAAGGTCAGTGTTAATCTAAAAACAAAGAACCGTGAGTCCTGTAGAAAAGGCCAAATCAGCTTAAATTGTAGCACATTGTTATTAAGCACAATGGCACATTATGATCTTTATTCCTAATGTTTGATTCTAAGATTGTTCCTAGTTGCTGAAATACAAAACAGATGGACAAAAAGTGTTTTTGTTCATAAATGCTGTTTAGGACTAGGATTCAAACAACAGTGTAACTAATTCCCTGAAAACAAGAGAGTATTAAACATGTGTGATGCATTTGTGTTCTGTTAATCTGTTTTGAAAACCTAAGAAGCAGTAGTTTTATTTATTTACAAGGAAATACCAGAGTTTTCAGTATGTCTTATTTATATATATGTATCAATATGTTTGTATGTATGTGTATATGTGTGTGTATAATCACACACACACACACATGCATATTCTCTTTACTTTGGATATTTAACAGCTTTTCATTGTTGCATTATACTGTATTTAATACGTATACAACGTGTGTTTGCATAACTTTGACCGGATATAGAAATAGATTCAAAAAGGCTTTTTAAAACCTTAGCTAACCATAAAAGAAAAAATTAATCTTTCTGCAGTATTCTGTAATCCTATTGTACAAATCTAACTATCTGAATCCTGAACTCATCCTCTCTCCTCTTCTGTTTATACAGAATAATCCAACTGTTAAAAACTGAGGTTTTCTGATTTATAAAGTAAGCCACATTCAATTTTGGAATCTGAGCTTCAAGTACGGTATTTCCTATCCACCTGCCTGGCACTTGCTATTGGCTCAGTGACAGATGGAAAGTTAAGCTTTTGGAGTAAAAAAATTCTCTCCAGAAAGCATTTGTTTGGCATCAAGAGGAATACTCAAAATCATGTGCAGAAAAACCAGTGGTTTTATCTTCTAAGATAAGTACTTGCAAGAACACTGCCAGATACAGCAGTTGAAGAACCTGTTTCTGGACAGTAGAATTAGCAATGATTTATGGGCTTATGTTATACCTATGGCACTTAAAAACTCTGCGATAAATAGGCAGTGGCTTCACATATGTCCCTGATGTGCTATGTAATTTAATAAAATATTGCACATTGTGAAATAATTAGTATGTAACTGAAATGTACAACAGAACACAATTGTGGTTTATATTAATATCTGCCAATGTATGTAAGGTTTCCATAATTTTATAATAAACTGATAGAATAAAAATATAATCACAAGTCTGGAAACTTTATTTATATGGATGCATAACCTAAAATATGTTTTTGGGATTAAAATTGTTTTACCAAGAAGAATATTATGTGTGATACACAATGATAAATGGATTGTTTTATTTTCTTTTGTCAGAAAGCTATTATTGTTATACTAGTGGTGTGGGGACTGGTAAATTATGAATGCTTAAGAAATATTTTGGTAGAATTGCACAATGTTTGACTGCTTTATATTTATTTTTATCCCTGGAGATTTTGCCAATGTCTATTGCTATCCATCTGGCAGGATATTCATAAACAATCTCCAAACACTGTATTGTCAGTGCTTAAATATGTATCATTAACTTTATTGTGCTAGCTGCTTTATAGATGTTTTCCTCTAGCGTTATTGATTTGGAAAGTTTGGCATACAACACTGTACTGGAATGTATGAAATGGATAAATATCTCATGTAATTGATTACTGGTTATATAATCTTGCAGTTAATGGTATGCCAGCTAATAGACTATAATGTCTTCCTTCACTGATTAAATTAAAACTAAATGTTTCCTTTTGAAAAAATGTAAGTGGGAATCATGCAGATTTGATGAGGAATGTGTACATCTATTTTAAGGCCTTTAAATTAAGTTTATTCTCAGGTAAATGTGCATATAATTGCAGTCTTAGTACTTTGTTTCTGAATGGTGCTAATTATATTTTTCATAACTCTTGAAAGAAAATGCATTATTGTTGCTCCCTTGTTTTTCTCATGACTGGCTGATAACTTTTAATGACTCTTGTGCATATTTGAATTAATATTTGCCTACATTAGTAAAACTATTGGTGAGGAAGCTATAGCAAATAAATTGTGTTTGTGTAAGATGCTAGACCAGATCAGCAAAAGACTTGGTGCTTATAGTTGCAAAATATGTGAACCTTTAGATTTGATTATTAAGTTTTGTCTCATTTTTAAATGGCCTACCATGATGTTTAAATCCCCAAATGGATTCATTCAATAGCTAAAATAATTGTGGCATGTGATTTCTTATCTTCTTTCAGGGGGATAGTCCTGAAGATGACCAAGACTTTGGAAGGATTATAAATATTATTATACTTTTTTATTGTATAGCTAGGTTTTCAGAAATGAAGATCAAACTCAATCAATCCTATCCAGAAAAATTATGATAGAATTACCCAGTTCTATTTTCTGTGTTTTAGAGATATGAGCACTTTAAAAATTATTAAAAAGTTGGGCCTCAAACTGCACGTGGACACAAGCAATACATTATTCTGCTATTACCACCCTTCCTCCACCAGGCTTCCACACGAGCCTTCAAAAGGAACACCTTCATTAAAGACAAGATTTATTAATGTTAAACTAACTCATAAAGCAACTGCATCATTTTTCAGGTACACCCAGAAGCCTGAAAGAAGAGTTGTTTAAATGAATAGCACAGAGCTGCTGTGCTTGTATAAGATCTGAAGCACTTCATCTAAATCAGGGGTCCCCAACCCCTGGGCCACTACCAGGCAACAGCCTGTTCAAAACCAGACCAGGGGAGAGATGGGCAAGCACACACGCATGAAGCTCCACATGCATGAGCAGTGGACAAGTACTCTCCACTTGCATGAGTGGAGCTCTGTGCGAGCGCAAGTGCCTGCCACTTGTGTAACTGAAGCTCCACATACAAGCGCAAATGCCAAACTCTTGTGTGAGCGGAACTTTACGCGCAAGCACAAGTGCTCTCTGTTCACTCGAGTTAAGCTTCACATGCAAGCATAAGCATCCTCCACTCATGCAAGTGGAGCTGTGCGTGCATGTGTGCATGTGCCTGCCACTCACATGCACTGCTTGCCCTGGGCCAGGCTGCCAAGCTGGAAAGGTAAAGGATGCTGGTCTAAATAATTTTTGAAACACGCACAAACCAAGGTTTATCTTTGCCACTTATCTGCACAGTTTAATATGTATGTTATATGTATATATGAGATGTTCTCCAAATAGCAACAGAATTAACGTAGATAGTACTTTGTGTGCATTTCATATATTTCAATTACTTCCATTTGTATTTTGCACAAGATTTTTACTTGTAAAGTTGTACTTTCCAGTGGAGTTTTTATCATTTTATATGCTATGATTTTAATTCTTAGGATTCAAATACATAATTAAATAATATATCCTATTGTTTCCTGGACATAAAACTCCCCCCGTTTTCTGGAATATAATAGCAACTCTTGCACTTTCATAATGTTCCATGTAAGCTTGTTACTCTAGTCGTTTCAGAAAGCAATATTTCCATGCAGATGTTATTTAACTGTCATTAACATGTGTTTCTATTTTGGACTATGCTTCAGATTGCAATTAAATATTATGATATGTCTCTAAATCTTCTCTAAAAAAGATGCCAACAGAATACAAACTTTCCTATCAAATCCTGTCAAGGATGATTCACTTAGTTACTTATTGAGCATCTTTAGCATTAATTTCAATGGGACTTGATCTTTTATTAGAATAAAGTTAATAGAAAACATTAGCTAGTTATTAGTGCTAATAAACAACTCAATATAAAGACAAATAAACTGAGTTCAATCATGAATTTCTCTATGGTAGGAATGTCAAACTCCAGGCCCGTGGGCTGGATCCGGCCTACTGGATGTTTAAATCTGGCCTGCAGGGCTGGCCTGGTCCGTGGTGCTTCTGGCAGTCAAAATGGGGTGCTTGGCCCCCACACACCCCATTTTTGGCTTAGATGGCCTCCTACAGTACTCTGCCAGCCAAAACCCATGGCCTGTTTTGGCCAGCAAAGTGCTGCAGGAGGCCATCCAGGCCAAAAATGAGGCAGCGGGGGTAGGGGGGGGGGGGGGGCACACATGACTCCCCTGAGTCCTGTTTTGGCCAACAGGGTGTGCTGCACTAGGCCTCTGTCCCGTCTCTTCCTCCACCCCAGCCGACCCACAGAGAACTACAATGCTTATCCGGCCCTTGAAGAAATCCAGTTTGACATCCCTGCTCTATGAACTAAAAATAATAAAATTAGGCCTCATCTATAGCTGTTTGAATAATAACATTTCTCTTTCACTGTTAGTTCTTACATGCTGAAATGTTTCAAGGTTGTACGTTCTTAGGTTTATATCAAACCAAAGATACTGTATTTCTTGGGCATTTGAATAACATTCTTTTACTAATTATTATGTCTCTATTTTATATATGAAGCAGAATCAAACTAGATTTTTGGAGGAATATTAGGATGATAGTTGATAGATTTATTTCCTACCAAGGGGTTTTTTTGTTTTTTTTTTACCATGAAATAATAGTGTATTATTATCTGAGAATCTTCCAACGGTGAAGAGAGACACTGACATTGTCAGATATTGTTCATCTTTATAAAAAGAAGCCTATTTTTTTCAAATTTTGAGAAAATCCCTTCTATGTAAGAGATCATAATCAAGAATAAGTAGGCATGAATACTATATAGTTTATAATGGGAAAAGTCAGCTATCAAAAAAGAAAAATGTTTATCTAGAATAGTTTCATACTGTATATATTCATTATACAGATGGAAAATCAGATGCACTTTTTAATATCTGTCTAAGCCAGTGAGTGGCTACACTATGATGGCTGGGGAATTCTAGGACCTGGAAGTCCAAACAAGTTAAAGTTGCTAAGGTTGAGAAATACTAGTATAGATCAATAATTCATTTTTCCTCTCGCCTGCACTCATTTGCACACTTAAAATCCAAGATAGATTTATCAAAGCTGCTTTATTCTTCACTATGCATGACAATAGTCCTTACACATCTTCAATGTTGGCCTCTAATTTTCTGTTCTCCTATTGGGCCAGCAAGAAAAGAAGCAATGAATCATTTTTTTTCTGCTACTTCATACACCAAAGGATAATGGAACTCTACTTTGTGCTTTCATAACAGTAATAAATTTTGTGGATATTCTCTCCATTATAATTATCCCTTTCTCCTGATCATTTTTTTTGAAAGCAGGTGAGATATTCTTTGAATATGTAAAGGTTTGCTTTATAGCACTGGTCTAGCAATTCAAGTAGATTATAGGGCCTGCACAGCTATAGGTTGTTCTTTTTCTACTTTATGAGCAGTTGAATGACCTCTGCAACTGACACAATCCCTATGAATATGCAGAAATCCTCCTTTCACAGAAGAGAATAGGGGGAAGAATTTCTGCCACCACAGTCTTTGGCTGCACTGTTTCTTCGTATTTAAACATCATCATGCTAGCTCAAGACTGACTAAACTTAGCAAGAAAGATTTTAAAAAAAGTTTTGATTTAATAGAGTGGAATTATTTTTCCCAGTTTGGTCTCTCAGTTCAACATATGAAGTACAGAATAATTTATTATTATTTCCATTTTCTGCCACAAAAGCTGATTGGTTTTATTTATCTCACAGGAAAAAAAAATCATCTCAGCAGCAAATACACTGATGCCCACGAAAGTAATTCTTTAAAAAAAATCTTTTTAAAGATGCTAACAAATTTACTTACAAACACCTATATTTATTATTTCATAAATAGGCGCAACAGTTTCCATAAAAAAAAGATTAAATACAGACACAGGATGAAGAAACAATAATACAGAGCCATATGTAAAGATTATAATTTAGCTGTTTCCAATCTGTTTCTGCATCTAATAAAATATCAAGAAAGCATTTGGCAGTTTTATACATAAGAGGACATAAATGACATTTACTAACTGTTACACATAAAGTGATAAAAAAAGCAGTTTTAGGCAGTACAAAATAAATGTGTTTGCTCTTTTCCCAATATCACTTTTTTCTTTGTATAATTAATGACACAAATCCAAATTCTGTTTAATTAAAATCATTTGGGAATAATTTTCATCTTTCTTTTCAGAGTTTGAAAATATAGAACTATTAGTCAGTTGCTTAAAAATGAAGTAAAAATATGAATGTTTGCCAATTTAACCCCCTTTGTGAAATCAATAAACTGGAATGAGCCAGTTTCAAAGTACAATTAGCTACAAAAAACATTCACATTTTATACTCTAGGAGAGTGAAACATAGATGCTATTTACAACTTGCTATGATTGCTACATAAAGCCATTTAAAAAGTCTTTAGTAGTTTCATATAAACACCCATTATGAAAAACCAATGGAAAATCCAGGACTTTTATCCAAGACATCTACAGTTGCTAAGGCAGTTACTAGCGCAGCACTTCACAGCAAAAATAAAAACCAACAAAATTCAAATGGTCCAATCCTCCTTCTGCAAGGAAGGAAGAAAAGCAATGTCCATTTAAGGAAGGAGAAAGAAAAAGAAAGGAGGGGTGGAGGAACAAGACATTTTTTTCCCAGAGTGAATGACCCACCAGCAAAAATAGTCCTAAGTGCTTAGCGACTTATATGTTCTAAATAAATGCAGAACTGCCTCGACTGCACAAAGCAATCCATGACGAAAAGACTTTCCTGCATTCCTCAGTGAAAAGAAGAGATGCATTTCCAAATATTTTCAGGTAAGATACAGCGCTTTGTCCCTCTGCATGGCCCTGTTGAAGAGAGGAGGAAGAAAAAAGAAGTTAGGAGTCACATTAAAAAGCAAATGTAAGCAGACACAATGGATGGGATACTGTTAATCTCTGAATCCATGCTGTGATTTTTCAAAGCTGCTGAAACAGTCAAACTATATTTCATATTCTCATTAAACTCAGGTGAAGCTTTATTTTCATAGATAGCTCATTATTGAAAGGAAACCATATTCTTTTGATACTAGAAAAAAACCTGTGTGGGGAAATTCCAGAAATTTTATTCTCTCAAATTGATATTTATTCTGGCCAAGGATTTTAAAATCTCTTTTCTTTATAGCACTTTGTGGTGGGAGGTTGCAAATTAATAGTTCTTATAATTAGAAAGTATTATGGTTGAATTAAAATATAATCTTTGCAACTTCCCTTCAAGTCAGATGCCCTGAAAATGAATGTGAGGTGTACCTATGGGAGTCATAAAGCCCAGTTGGATGGTAAGTGACATCATAAGCGAACTACAATTAGAGGAGCAAAGATATAGGCAAGGAACTCTGCCTATGTAATAAGACATTGCACTTACCATCTCATGCTCTAAAGCAGAGGTGTCAAACTCACGTCACACCATTGTCATGTGATGTATCACAACTTTTCCCCACTTCGCTAAACTGGGTATGGGCGTGGCCAGCGTGTGACATATTCGGCCCACAGCCCATCATTTTGACAGCCCTGCTCAAAAGCCTATTCCTGAGAGCCAAGAAATTTGCAAGAAGGATGTGAAGTACATGCTATACTGCAAAGGATAAACAAATGAACATGGGAAATCATCTGTATGAGTAAGTGCCTTGTGCTCATGCATAAGGTCCTCTGGATCAATGAACAATGTACCTGTCAAATGAAGCAGTCATAAGCTGTAAAAAGTTCAGAAAACAGCAGCCTTACATGTAAGTTATACTATCTCCTGAATCTGCCTGACAAGTCCCCCAGATTTGGGCACAGAGCAATGGCAGCCAAGACTCAAAGTTGACCAGAGTTATTTAACAAAGACAATCACAAATTAATTGTCCCTTTGAAATGTGAGTCTTAGTTGTAGTGCAAGATCTTCTCCCAAAACCTCTTTCCTTAATTGCGGCATATGAAAATGATCCTTCTGTTAGCTATACAAGATTTCTGCTGGCCTCTAGGATATATTTGTTATATAAAAATGAAAACCACGTCTGAGCCTAGTTTTTGTTTTAAATGCTATTGAATGCCAGGTGGCATGCACTGCCTGCTCACCCATTACTGCAGTAATCATTATTCCATTCCACAGTCTGTGTTGGGGGATTTCTGCACCCTGAACGAACATATTCCATTGCTTGGGTAACAACTTGAGCAGCTGTAGATGCTGGATTGATAATATTCTGGTAATCAGGCTGGAGAGTAAAACCCTAAAAACAAAAACGAAATAAAACAAGGTTTAATTATGCAAGCTAACCTCTCAATTGAAAGGCTTGATAAAGTACCGAGTTGTTCTTCACCATTCTGAAACTTGCAGCAAAAAGAAAATAGATAGGCACTTGTGGCTTTTCAGACAATAATTTTAATTGGTTAAGACAAATGCCAGACAACAAATTGCAATCATGTAGAGAGAAATGTTGAGGCAAAGAACAAAGACATTTTAAAGCTTTGCAAAAAAAAAAAAAGTTCATTCAACATGAGAAAATAAAAGAAAGGTCTGTGTGTTTCTTGAAGCTCATATTTCAATTCAATCCAAGGATATTCTATTAGTTAATTCCAAGAATATGCAACAGAATCTTTTTGAAGGAGGCAGGCAGCAGGTGGCTGAGTGTTTTATTAGACTACACCTATTCACAATTATTGTTCTCAAACCCCTTTTATTTGGTTCAGCCACAAAAGGACCATCTGCTGCTTCCTTTATTTGCACTTCTTTCTCAACTACACAAAAAATCAACTAAAGCTTTTTAACCCTTGTTAGACTAATGTAGCAAAAAAACCAACAGCCCACCCTCTACCCACCCCCCACTTGCTGTTGTTTGCAACATGTTTAAATGTTTTCCAAATCAGAAAGCTGATCAGATTTTCAAGAATGCTTCACTGCCAAAAGGTCAGGAGACCTGCTTTATTGCATATCATAATAGACCAAGTAATGTACAGCAGAGAAAACAGAACAAACCAGCCTAAAAAGAAACTTCCCAAGGACATCAGAGGATGATACATTAAGTTAATGTTCCATTTAACTGAGCAGAACACATTTGTCAGAAATTGCACTCTCTTTTCACTAGTTTATATTTGGCAAACAGAACAAATACCTAACTTAAACCAACAGGTTTCTAACTGACCATTCATGTTACTATTTCATGAGGTGGGGTTCATTTAACAAAGGTAAACTTTTCAAGCATTACTTATTTTCAGGTAGGCCAAGATACAGAACTTATGAAGGATGAAGAAGGTTGCAGGCCATTGCTGGAATATAAACTGAAATCATATTCAATTCATTTGGCCAGTCAATGGTTCCTATCTATTAATCTCAGAATGGCTTAATATTATGATCAGGACAATATTTAAATTCATCCACTTTCTAATTATTATTTTTTCTATATGGCAACTAAAATAAAAAATACACAGCCTATATAATGATTGGGAATGGAGGAAGGAAGTGAGAAAAGAAAAGAGTAGTCACCCTTCTAAATGAATTCCAGATTTCCAAAGCAGATTTGAGTGTCTAAATAGTACTCTTTTTTTTGACAAACAAATAGCTCAGGAAATATCTTGATATTTTTTGTTCCAGTGGAAAACAACAGAGTTAAAAATATGCTACTAATATGCTTCTAATATTAGGAGTGTCTGCAATATGAATAAGCAAAAACAATGTATTTATTTTACTGTTGTACATAGCATATTTGAGAACATCTGCATGTAATTTGGGGTGTCAGATTTCTCTAAAACAGTCTTTTAAAAATTTTATTCCATGACATTTCCTTTTAATATAAATAAGTCATATATGCTAATTTTTATCCTAGTTCTGTGATGTCTTGTTAAATTGTATAACACATAATTCTTTCCTAATCTCCTATGATGCTTTTTCCTCAGGGTACTTTTTGAACTTTTCCACATGATACCTATTTCTTTTAACTGCAGAGTTAACATTTAACTGCATTTGTTGTATGTTTCAATTCTTAAGAATGGATATTGTTTTAAATCTATAAATCTGTATTGGAGATTTTAACAGAGAAGATTTCTTACATTTTTAAGTGAAACTGTAATAATGCCTATGTAATTTATGAGTTGTCTTGGGAATACACTAAAATGCAAGGTATGCATTTGAAACAAAACAGTAATACAGTTTTCTCCAGGCAAATATTAAAGATCATCTGAAGTATTCTTATACAGCAAACCACAGCTTCTCTGTCCTTTCATTGTATGCATCAAAGAATGATTAATACCTTTAAAAAAAAGCTATCTATCAAACTAAGGCTAATATTTTGTTTAAAGAATATCAAATTTAACTGATTATCCATATATCATAATTTATCCTGACATTTCTGTTTTGTGTATAAAGCAGAAATGTGTTTTGTGCATAAAATTAACTTATTTAAGATATACAATTAAATGCCAGCTTTAAAAATTCAAAAGAACTAAATTCATCAAGAAATCAAGTCCATCCAATAAATTAACTGATTACTTTGAAATAAAATAATTTCAATAACCAGCCCTATATTCATAAAACTGCTATGAACAGAATATAAATTTAAAAATTTGTAAGATTAATGTATATTTTCAATCAACATATCCATGGCTGTATTTGTGACCTTCATAATTTTTGAGTCTCTTCATATATGCATATTCATTTTCCTTTCTTGAAATTATAATTCAGCCATGATTAATTGCATTTTAATAGTAATTAAAAGCAAGTAAAGGCAAGCAATCCATGTCAATTCCAGAATTCAATGGGCTTCACCAAATTCAAAGTTAAAACAAGAAAAAAACAATAACATAAAACCAGTTCCAAACAATTAATTCATCTTAAGAGGCAGCTATGAATCTGAAAGTAAGAGCACAGGACCTTCAATCCAGAGGTGGGATGCTACCGGTTCGGTGTCTGCTGCTCTGTTTGGCCCAGCAGCCCACCCGGGCTCTTGGTTGTCCATTATTTCCTGCTTTTTCAACCTCAGTTGCTTTGTGCGGCACAGCTGAGGTTGAAAAAGCAGGAAAGAAGAGGAGTTTGAAATGCTACGCAGTGCAGCACTTGACAGCTGTCTGGGTGGCACACCTGAGGTTTTTTGGAAATGGTCTACACACATGCGCAAAATGCACTCTCACCAGGGGTGGGATTCTACCTGCCAGAGAACTGGCAAATTGCACCATTGGTGCATCAAACTTGCCTGCTAAGTTGCTATTTTTCCTTTTTTTCGGCGACCATCAACTGTTCTGCTGTGCTGAGAGATTTAGATTAGCTAGAAAACAGGAAATCATTGGATTTCTTGCTTTCTAGCTAATCTAAAAGCAGAACTGAACCTTCCTTAGGACTGAAGCTTCTATTTTTCAGGTCAGACTCAGGTCACCGATTGCAGATAGACAAATCTTTAAGTGAATCTGTGATTCAGTGAGCAACTCAATCTGCCTGCCTGCTTTGCCTGATCTTGGGTAAAAAGGTTAAAAATAAAAAATTCAATATTTACATACATAGTGTGTTGTGAGTTAATTTTATGAATTTGCTTGCAAGCAAATTTTATCTGACAGACTCACGTAGCCGATGGCAGAAAGATAGAACTCTGAATGAAACTGTGATTCTGTGAGCAACTCAATCTGCTTGCCTGCTTTGTCTGATTTTGTGTAAAAGTTGCTTTTTTATAAAAAATTCAATGTTTACATAAATATTTATAATATTTACATTTACAAGCCATGCCCAGCCAGTCACATGACCACAAAGCCACACCCACAAATTCGTCCATACCCACAGAAACGGTTGTTCAGAAATTTGAATTCCACCCCTGCTTCAATCATAGATCTGCTCTTCAGAATAAATGTGTCAATATCCATAGCCAATATTTGAGTCTAATGGAGTTGTATTATTTATACACAAACCATATTTACATTTTGCAAAGGTTAAAATTTAACATGTTTCCTCCATTCTTATTGTACCTTCCCAAACACTGGACCAAAAGTTCCACTGCATTTCTGGTTAAACCTGAGGAACAGGGACAAAAAACCCCAACTTTTTAAAAAGTTAAAAGTTGGGGTTTTTTTTTATTTCCAAAAGCAAAACATTTACATGTAAATTATATTGCTATAAATCCTTCCTAAATAATCCAAAAATAGATAGCTTGCTGTCCAACTTTAATTATGTTTTTAAAAAGAACTGGGATCCACAAAAATTGATCTGCAACCTTTGAGTTGTCAACTTCTGTATTAGTCAACAGACCCACTGAATTAATTCACAGTAATTCATGAATCAAAGCATCTTCTGAAAAAGAAACAAGGTGAGGCGTGATGATTTATTTTACTCTAGCTCCTGCAGGAATCAACTGGATAAATGTTTTTGAAATATCTGGTTTGAAATTTTCTATGTCTATCTGTCTGTCTTGGAACGGACAACTCTGATTAGTTTATTTACTTTCTATTTTTGTTCTTCTTTACTTTCTCTTATTGCTCTTACTTTTATATTTTGTTTTCAGAACAAAGCTAGATTTATTAATACTAGAACAATAAGCAAAGTGTTATTGAATTAATAGCATGTTCTACTTCTGCTCAAGAATAAATAAGCTATAATTTAAATTTTAAGCAGATTTCCTTATTAATGAAGAGTTTTCTTTTCTACTGTTAATTGCAAAACAGGAGAATAAATTTCAGTTTCTTAGATTTAATTTGACAATTTTGTTGGTATAATAATGCTTATTAAAATTATATTACAAAGCTAATGGAAGAATATCAGAAATACCAAGTGAGAA